>NC_142612.1:44533041-44836071 GCF_059453375.1 Lepisosteus platostomus | reverse complement strand
ATTGCAGCGGGTAAGATGTTTTTCCAAGTAAAAAAGAGAAATTAAAAAAAGAGAAATTTCACCAGAGCCTCTTCTCTTCTTGTCTTATTTTTAGTTTAGAAAGATTCAAGCAGGATTTTAGATGAAAGGCAGAGACCTTAATCAAGCCCAAATCGTAATTGAACCAATTCAGAGCTTACATTACATTTTAGCGTTTCTTTCTGAGTAGAAGACCCTCACACCTGAAGAAGGCTTGCGTTTTCTCTCTTCTCTTTTAAGCATGTGTACAATGCTGTAATACAATTCAAAATAATTAAAAGTTTAAACAGTATCAACTAAACTCCATTAATATAATTATCGAGTGGTTAATTTCACTACCGACCAATGCACCACGAATGCCCCTGTCGGTCATTTTGGCCAGCCAATCACTTACCGCGGAAGACTGCACTGGCTTGTGGGTAGTTGCATGCGGTACGGGTTTCTTAACGTGCATTTACAGGAGAGCATTTTTTTAAAGGCATAGATATACCTAAAGTCAGTGATACACAGAAGGAACTTCAAAATAAACTTATCTCCAGTAAAGAGATTAAAACAGCTATCATATCACTATAGTCAGGAAAGACACCAGGACCTGATGGCTACCCTGTAGAATTTTTTTAAATAATGAAGGATCAGATCTCTAACATTTATCTCAAGACCATCAATAAATCTATTAAAGAAGCTTCCCTACCAGAATCTATGAATACTGCCAACATAAGTTATTCACAAAAAGGAAAAGATCCTGAACTATGTAGCTCATACAGACCCATATGTTTATTAAATGTTAATATAAAAGTGCTAGCTAAAATACTGGCAATTGGAGAGAATAATGACTAGCATTATTGACGCAGACCAGACAGGGTTTTTGTTTATTAAAAGACGAAACTTATTTAATAAAAGCAGGAGATTGTTTAACATAATGCACCATCTTGACCAGCAACAGGTTTCAGGCCTCCTTGTGTCGATGGATGCTGAGAAAGCCTTTGACAGTGTGGAGTGGGAAGATATGTTTGATGTTATGAGGAGATTTAATCTGGGTGAAGACTTTATCAAATGGACTAAGTTATTATATAGTGCACCTAAAGCCACAATACAAACTAATGGCCTCATCTCTGCCCCATTCAGGCTGCACAGGGGCACATGGCACCCTTGCTATTAGCTATAGCAATTGAGCCATTGGCTATATATATTAGATGTATTCCAAACATCAGGGGGGTCTGACTGGGGGGGAGACATCACAAAATTATGCTGTATGCTGATGAAGTTATAATGACAGTAACGAACCCTGTTCACTCCCTACCTGAAATTATTACTGGTATAAAAATGTTCTCAGCCATATCAGGCTATAAGGTCAATTTTAGTAAATCTGAGACTATGCCTTTGGGGAACATGGGAAAAGGAGAACCTGCCTATATTAAACCATTTCACTGGAATCCTAAAGGTATCACGTACCTTTGGATTCAGGTGACCTCAAACTCTCGCATCTCTATTCTGTAAATATATAGGTATATAGAGGTATAAAAACCTCTCCTGATACACTTAAAGGAAAACATGAACCGGTGGACAAACTTACCAATATCTTTCCTGGGCAGAATTAACCTAGTAAAGATGATAATATTACCTAGACTTCTCTATCCTCTATCTATGATATTCACTCCCATGACTAAAGCTGACATAAAGGATCTGAAAAAAGCAATATCAACATTTGTATGGACAGGAAAAAAAACAAAAATCAAACATAAGATTTTGCAGTTACCCAGGGATTACAGCAGATGTGCTTTGCCGAATCTTAAATACTATACCTGGGCAATACTAACAATAATCCTCCAGCAGTAGATTCATACACCACCAGACTCCACCTGGGTGGATATGGAGGCTGAACTCGGTAAACCAGCTTCTCTTGTAAACCTCTTAGGCAGGAAGATGACTAATGTACCCCCACTTGCTAAAAAGAACCCTTTAATAATAAATGTACTGAGAACATAGATCAAGATAACTAAATTCTTAAGTTATCATCCCTCTCTTTATATGCTATCTTCACTTGTAGGCAGCATACAAGTGCCTACTTGTAGGCAGGAGGACCTACCTCCTGAAAAGACAGGCTCCCACTTTACTAATTGGCAAACAGCAGGTATACATAGAATTTTTTACTTATTTGACGGAGGGGTATTTAAATAATTTGAGCGTCTTCAAGCGCAATATAATATACTAACAAGTGACTGCTTTAAATATCTCAAGGTCAGGTATTATGTGGGTACCAAGTACGATGGTCTTGATTTGTTCAGCTGCTCGCACACACTAGAAAAAATCTCTCTAAAGAATGGGAACTCAAAGAAATTTCTATCCAAGCTTTACACTTTCTTGTCTAGGCATGAGGTAGACTCCAAGAAATCTTTGCAGACAACCAGTAGCCAGGAATTGAGGTGCTGTATAGATGACAAAACTTGGAAAACTATTATTTTATTGCCTTCAACAATCTCCGTCTGTAATTGGTATAAAGAATTGCAGTACAGTTTGTTACATAGAGCATATATATCTCCACAGATCTATAGCAAATTTAGCACAGACACATCACCTAACTGCCCTAAATGTAAAACCCAGGCTGGAACACTGTTCCACTGTCTGTGGGAATGTACATATGTCCAGAAGTTCCGGTGGGAGGTATGTCAAAAAATATATTTGATCTTTGTAATACAGTTAGATCCTCATCCTCTCACGTGCATCTTGGGAGTCTGGCCTGTTTAGCTGCTGAACCACAGAGTAATAGTCCAGTCTGTTCTGGTGCTGACAAGAAAGGCAATCATGATCAGGTGGGTGGGTGACGAGCCTCCCTCTCTAGCTCTTGGGAGTTAGATTGGGAATTACTAATAAATGACTTGATCTCTTTGGAAAAATTAAGATTCATCCTAAAAGGTGAACTGGACCATTTTAAAGATTTGTGGGATAAGCCTTTGAGAGCATTAGGTTTAAAAGAGGAGCTTAGTATATACTCCTAAGCCATTATATATAATTATGCTATAACCTTTATGCCTTTTTATAGTAAACTCTGATATAGCTGTGACTGTACCTGTTTTTTTCTCTCTTCTCATTCTTTTTATTCCTTAATTCCATTCTTCATTTCTTTTTCTTACAGTCATTGTTATTCTCTTAAAAAGTGTAAAACTGTATATCTCCGCTGTGATATTTAATAAACAAAATTGAAAAAAAAATCAACAAAGGTTTATTTTTTTATCATTTCAAAACTTGGATGGTATGCCTCAGGGACTCATTTATAGTATAATCAAAACAATCCCCCCTTAAAATAGCAAATATATTTATTATAAAACTGACAGGTTAAAGCAAATTAACTAACTAAATCAAGCTAACACAGTTTGTTTTAGCATGTCTTCCACTACCACAGTCACCTCTACACATTTCAAACAGATTTTAACAAACAGCTTTTCTGTAAATATATATTTACATTCCCTAACCCATTACCTCAGGTTATTTCGTGTCTTGAAAATGGAAAAATACAATGATAGAGTTTCCAGATTAATCTTAACAGTGGCATATGTACAGCAGCTTGCAACTATAAAGCAGTTTGGATCAAGACTCAAAGGCACTAAGACAAATGCACACCCACCAACACCAGTGCCACACCTTTTTGTGCAGGGCTTTGGATTTCTCCAAGGAGAGCTGAGGCAAGCCAAGGAAACTTAGCACAGGAATTAAGCAAGGCTGTCCGGGGTGTTCAAACAGACTGGTTGTCAGGAGCATGGCTTGTCGGTTTTCCAAGTAGGCAAAGTGATAGAAATAGAAATAGTGCTGCCTAGGTTTCCCGGCAGATGGGTTAACAGTTGAAAGCTGCTTGGGTTTTCAACCAGACAAGCAAGGCTGCCCAGGGTTACAAGAAGAGGGGTAGATGAGGTGGGGTTGCTCAGGGTTTCAAACAGGTGAGCAGTGCTGCCTGGGTTTCAAGCAAATGGATATACAGACAGCTTTATTGGTACTTAGCCGAAGGTCCAAACAGACATGGTCAGACACTGAACTCATCACCACAAGGCAGTCAGTAGCTCAATATCAGAGTGCCAGTAAAGCAACGAATCAATCCTTTATGGGATGGTAATTGGTGACTTGATTAGTGGATTGGCGGCAACCCTCTTTCACATGGACTGGAGCCTTGATGGGGACATAGAAGTGTTTACATAAACAACCAGATCCCTGTCACGTGTAGTTTTTTGCAGCTCTGCATCTCTAGTGTAATATTTATGGTATGATGTGTATTTCTCCTACAAGTGTAGATCAGTTTCCATTAATCAACATTAAATTGTATTTGCCAAGTGGCTACTTAGTCTATGATTTTGTCTAAGTCTTTTTGTAACTCTATGAGAAAAACTCAGCTTTTTATGTTTGACACTCACTCTGTTTTTTGTGTCTTCTGCTAATCAACCAGAATACTGACACTTTCTGGATTGAGGTTATGTTCTCCAACAAAGCATGGGCTGCCATCTTCATTTTGTGCCTGAAATGTATAAGCCCAGCTAAGCAAAAGACTGGCCTTATCAGAGTTCTGTAAATCTTCCTTCTTTAAATTACTGTATGTATTATGATGAAGTCTACTGTAAATGTTGTTGACCCGTTAATTATGCAATATGTAATTATATTAGTTTTTTTAAATCACAAATATATGCTGAAACAAAGCTTGTAAATGCTCATTTAAAAATGAAAATAAAAAATGTAAAATTTAATAATAATAATTGCTTACACTTATATAGTGATTTATGGATAGTCCACTCAAAGCACTTTACAGGTAATGGGAACTTTGTAGCCCCACCTGGATGATGTGATGCCAAACATAGTGCACCAGAATGCTCACCACACATCAGCTATCATTGGGGAGGAGAACAGAGTGATGAAGCCAATGCATAGATGGAGCTTATTAGGGAGCCATGATTGGTAAAGACCAACGGGAAATTTGGCCCGGACGCCAGGATTACACCCCCACTCTTTTCGCAAAACGCCCTGAGATTATTAATGACCACAGAGAGCCAGGACCTTGGTTTTACATCCCATCTGAAGGATGACACCTTTTTACAGTATAGAGTCCCCGTCACTATACTGGGGCATTAGGACCCATACAGACCACAGGGTGAGCACCCCCTCCTGGCCCCACTAACATCTCTTCCACCAGAATCCGTGGTTTTTCCCAGGAGGTCTTCCATCAAGTACTGACCAGGCTCCCACCTGTTTTGCTTCAGTGGGCCTCCAAATGAAGTAAGATGTGAAGAAGGGGTTAATTTTAAGTCCTTTCTGCATGTAGATTAGACTTCAAAACAACAAGCTGGAGTTTATGGCATGAAAGGGGGTTAACTGATAAGGATTCCAGATGCGAGCTAGGAACCCCCTGGGGGCGTAATCTTAAACTGACCATTTGGCCAGGGTCTCTTAACTGGCCAAATACCATGACCCCCCCTCTTTACCATAACACCGAATGATGTCCGAAGCAGCAAGGAAGGACTATAAACCTAAAGTTTGTACCTTCACATTGAACAATACTTCAGTTTTGTTGTTTCTTGAGGGAAACAAGACTTCGGCTTTATTGTTCCTTGCATGCAATAAACTCATCTGTTTAACTTCATTTCGGGATCCAGAACCTTATTCTTTCTGTTACAACACAATTGTGAGTTGCAGGGTGACATGACTGCTGGTCATTTAATTTAAAATGACTGCTAAATTTAGTTTAATTTTGTTTTAATTTAAAACGTTATCTACCTGAAACAAAATTAATAGTTATTAATACGAAGTAAACGGAATGTATCCCATGCCTTTCAGCATGGCTAGGATAATGTATACTGATGGAAACTGGCCCTCCTGTGTGCGTGGAACAGGCTGAAGACTGACTCATCCATGTAGAAGACCTGATGCTGCATCTTTTACCGAAAACGCCAAGCTACAGATGCAGCCATTCAAAATGGGTGAGGTATTTCGCGGCATACCCCGGTGGGCGTGTCGCGGTGTCACGCGGTGTCACATATCATTTGGCGCTCTGCCGGAAACTATCCGGCGTCGCCTTGTAAAACCGCCAGGGGGAGCTTAACCTCTCATTTACAGCATTTGAGCCTTTAATTTTGAACTGTGTATTACAGCATGTTAATCATCAGTCATTAAAATGTTGGTATATTTTATGAAAGCAAGATTGCTCAGTTGGACAAAAGTACACAACCTACCTTTATCAGAAATATTTATGCATCAAAGCCTTTACTGAAGATATTACTAATAGTATTAATAATGGATGACTTTGGACAAGCTGTATACTCAAAGTATAATTTCTTAAGCACTTGGAATCTGTCCAAGCCATACTTTGTCAGGCATTTTGTTTTACTTCAACGGGCATAAAAACTTCATTGCTTTTAACAGTGCGTTTCATAATTTCTAACTACGAAAATGATTTAAAATGCGACACCTATCATTCAACTAGAGCTTAAAATATCACAAGGATCCTCAAGAGCACAGCAAAGAGTGTATTCAAAGACACTTGTATTTATCAACGCTTTCTTTTCCGTATACCAGATTTTATGGAACCACTTCAGAGGGGTGTCAGCCAGTCAGATTCCAGGAATCGGCACTTTAAAGGAAAAATACACGATGGTATTCCATTTCTCCCTAAACATTGTAAGCTGCGAAGTCTTTAACTAACGTGATACCGGAGTCAACAAGCATACTTTTAGAATTTGATTAAAAGGGAATATAAATGAACTTGGTTATAACTTCTACATTAGATACTCAAAACAAGTACATAACTCTTAGAAATTAAATTGATATCAACTGGTTGGGATAACAATTGAATTCTCGAGCTGTAATGCATTGAAGTTGAATACTCATCCAATCTCTGGGGATTCAGATCTCCTGCGGGCACAAAGAAACAGTTGCAGGCTGTTGCTGTCCAATCCGCGCTCTCTGGCTCGGTGCCAGGCTGTGCTGTGTGGCTTGCGACGGTGCGCTGCTGTTGCTCACTGGCCTGCTAGTTAGTGTTGGCTTTAACTAGCACAGTTTGTGCACAGGAGAAAAGATGACTGTGGGTCCCAGCAAGTCAGGAAGAGGACCGTTTCGTTCCTGATGAAGAGCTAGTTCTGCATAGTGATTCAGCTGTCCACAGTTCCGACCTGTTCATGAGGTTTGCTGCTGGTGCTAACCTCGGGTGGATCCTCTGGTTACTCTCTGGCAACCTCCGCTCTAGACTCTTAGAACAAAGGAAAGTTCTGGCACTCTGACACACTGGCCATTCCGTGGTTGTCCGGGCTGAGTCTCAGGATGGTCAGGAGGCGCGCTGCGAGAATGTCCTGCCCTTGGGAGCCTTCTGCTCCTGGGTTGTCCTGCCCTGGAATTCTCCTTTGAATTCCCTTTAGAAAAGTCCACAGAATTCTCCTGAATCCCTTGAATCTTGAAGGCTCTCTGTGTTGCCTGTTTTTACCTGGAGGAACTTCAGCTCATTCATTGGCTGAAAGTTCCATGGGCATCAGAGTCCCACGCGGGTTACTCGGCCCTACCAGTCCCTGATTGGTTGATCAAGGTGAGATATGAGACACTTACTCCTGACACTTAGGAATGCAGTCCAGATGTCCATCTGGCACTCCCTAGAGAGAGAGGCGCCAATGGATGACCATTGATCATGATAGCCAGGCTTAGCTAAGTGCATCCCCCTTTGGGAGCTGTCCCTTATCAAAGGAACCTTAAATCAGCCTGCATGAATACTTTCTCTGTGGCTGCACCACAGAGATGGAGGGTGAGATGGGGCCTCCTTTAGGACAGCATACAGATGCAGCCATTCAAATTGAGCGGTACAGACACGTACCGGAGGTAATTGGCTGCGGTATCGCGCATCATGACGCAAGATGACGCAGGGTACCGCGGTACGTGATTGGTAGACTGACAGGGGCACTCGTGGTCCGTTGGTCTGTCGTAGAAAGATTTACTGTACAGTACAGTAATCGTCTTTACTGTGCCCGTTGTAGATATTGAATTTTACCACTGAAGGGAAATCTTAGTAGCTGAGCATAAAAAGAATAGGAGCATACTGTAACGCGTGTGAAGGCCATAAACGATATTAATTTTGGAACATAAACATACAGTACTGTATATGGCTGGTCTTGGTACTTTAAAGTAAAAAATACACACCAGTATTCCATTTCTCCCTAAACATTTTAAGCATCGAAGTCTTTAACTAAAGAGATACCGGAGTCAACAAGCATACTTTTAGAATTTGATTAATAGGGAATATAATATGGAATCGCGTATCTAAAGAATTTAATAACGATATGATTATATTCGTGTACTGCGACAGGGCTGTGTAGGGCTGTTTCGCCTCCCTCTTCATGTGACTTCCCCTGTAGCCTACTGGTCTACGTGCCTGACTGACAGCTCAAAGGTTGTGTGTTCAAATCCAGCTGGTGCTGGACTTTTCTTTTAACAAACATTTCTTCGAAAAAATAGAATAGCGATATTATGGACAATCAATTGACTTTTATATTTCAAAATATCACAACATGATCGATTCTAAGTCATTTTTGATAACAATGAATATTCACCTTCTTCCCTTCTGACAACGGTCCCTGCTTCTGCTTCCTGCTTCTATTGTGTGTGTGTGTGCAATAGAGTAAATTTTTATATAGAAATGGAGGCTGGACAGTATGCGTTACAATATAAACATTTATATTGATTTAAATCGTGTTCTGATTTAAATCGCAAACGCATGTTTAATTATATGTGTTTTTTAATCATAATCAGGCTAATGCAACATAAATTGATACAGTATCTTTGTCTTCTAAGTATCTTAATAAACTTTCAGCATAGCTTTCTACCCGTCTAGATTTATTTTTCTTGGGATTTTGGGATCAAACGTGGAAGGATTAGATTGTAATCGTTTTTATTTGTCAAATACGTGATTGTATTTCTGAATGTTATGTTACACCTACAGTAGTTCACTGCTTTAAATACATCGAATTAAGAAAGTTATGTGTAGCACTTTAGATCTTTTTTTCTGAACCAGGGAAAATCTGATCATGTTTCTCTATAACAATAATAAAAAACTTTATTTTACATATCACCTTTAAAAGTGGCATCTCAAAGCAATACAGTAGATCGAAAAAACAGTTAAAAGGGACCAAAGTAAATACCAGACAAACGCAAACGCGTTTTTAATAAAATGCTTTTATTCATTCAGCAGAGAGTGAGAGGGACATCCAGCAGAGAGAGACACACGCACCGGTTTCCATTGACAAAATTATTTTTTTTCAATTCCTCTTGTCTAACAGGAATGTTTTGTTTGTGGACAGACTGTTAGACTAGAGGAAAAGAGCGCCTCCTTCTACGAAGCATTTCGTTGATCCGATCACGAATTCTTTTCCAGTCGCACGAAGTAAGGGTTGTAAAGCGCGAAGTAAAAAATGAATAAGTAAAAAAATGTTTTGAATCCCCGGCGGAACCGGGCATTCATTTGAATCAAGTAACAGGTTTATTCCAGAAGACAAAGATACTGTATCAATTTATGTTGCATTAGCCTGATTATGATTAAAAAACACATATAATTAAACACGCGTTTGCGATTTAAATCAGAACACGATTTAAATCAATATAAATGTTTATATTGTAATGCATACTGTCCAGCCTCCATTTCTCTGTAAAAATTTACTCTATTGCACACACACACACAATTGAAGCAGGAAGCAGAAGCAGGGACCGTTGTCAGAAGGTCTGACTGGCTGACACCCTTCTGAAGTGCTCCATAAAATCTGGTATACGGAAAAGAAAGCGTTGATACATACAAGTATCTTTTAATACAGTCTTTGCTGTGCTCTTGAGGATCCTTGTGATATTTTGAGCGCTAGTTGAATGATAAGTGTCGCATTTTAAATCATTTTCGTAGTTAGAAATTATGAAACGCCCTGTTAAAAGCAAGGAAGTTTTTATGCCCGTTGAAGTAAAACAAAATGCCTGACAAAGTATGGCTTGGACAGATTCCAAGTGCTTGTACAAATGTGCTAAAGAAATTATACTTTGAGTATACAGCTTGTCCAAAGTCATCCATTATTAATACTATTAGTAATATCTTCGGTAAAGGCTTTGATGCATAAATATTTCTGATAAAGGTAGGTTGTGTACTTTTGTCCAACTGAGCAATCTTGCTTTCATAAAATATACCAACATTTGAATGACTGATGATTAACATGCTGTAATACACAGTTCAAAATTAAAAGCTCAAATGCTGTACATGAGAGGTTAAGCTCCCCCTGGCGGATTTACAAGGTGACGCCGGATAGTTTCCGGCATGATGTCAAATGACGCGCGATCAACCGCGTGATACTGCGTGACACCGCGTGACACCGCGACACGCCCACCGGGGTATGCCGTGAAATACCCCACCCATTTTGAATGGCTGCATCTGTACCAACGCTTAATTCTGTCTTATTAACAAGCATTGCCGCTACAGCATCGAAGTCTTTAACTAACGAGATACTGGAGTCAACAAGCATACTTTTAGAATTTGATTAAAAGGGAATATAATATGGAATCATGTAGCTAAAGAAATTAATAACAATATAATTATATTCATGTACCGCAACACAAGAATAGTACATGCTGTACATTGTCTGTTGATAATGTTTCTGTAGTGCTTTTTCAGCACTCTGCATGTGACCTTGCCGGTGGCACTGTGGGTTAGGTTCCTGACTCCCATGTCACATGGTCTGTGATCAAATCCCACTGTGGAACCATGACTTCTTTTTAACAAACATTTCTTTGAAAAAATGAAACGTTTCCCTTGGTCAGAGATTAAATAAAACCTCACTCGCACCAAACAAATTTATATTTCTAAATATCACAACATGATCGAATTTAAGTCATTTTAATAACAATGAATAGTCACCTAGGCGTTACAATATAAACATTTATATTGATTTTAATCACGTTTTGATTTAAATCGCACGGTACCCAAATATGTGATTGCTGTATGGAATGAATTTTAATTTAAAAAAATTATTTAACACGAAAATTAAGCTGTTTACATCTTCCGCCTGAGAACAGTCACCCGTTTCTACCCAACGCAGAAACACAGCCACTAACTAGCAAAGAGAGGACATTAGCTAGCCTATATGATAAAGAAATAAATGATTATTTTATTTCTTTTGCACATTTATTTGAACATTTCCATCGATTGTACAAGCACTTGGAAACTGTCCAATCCCTAGTTCATCAGGCATTTTCTTTTACGCTGCGGGCATTCTCCTGGTCTGGCGTCGATCTGTGTCTTCTAGGATATAATGCCAGCGAACTCTTGTTTTTATGTCCACTATAACAGACAATCTCCTTTGCTTTTAACCGAGCATCTAACCCCTCTAATTGGAGAAAAAAGACGTGCTGGTTTGCTATACATACTGTACCAGGAAGAGGATTTCTTTCTATTCGAAATTTTAAAAGTTTTAGATGTAAAAACCTTACAACGTACACAGATTTCTAAACTGATCAGGATCATTATCTTTGTCTTATCCATAATAATGTTCACCGCTCTGTCCAGCAAATTAATAATAAACTTTGTTTTATATAGCGTTTTAAACGAATAAGTAATTAGATTGCTCATAAATCTAAGCGCTTTTTCTACATAAACACAGCGTGATTGCTCGCTGAAAATGCTTTTTCTTTTTATTTAGGCTCAGATTTCAATTATAGATCGTATTATTATAAACTTTCTTGGAAAAATGTCTTTTATGTAAACCATGTTTGCTATTAATTCATTTAGGGCTAGAATATGTTCATTGTCTTCCAATCGAGTCGAGTTGACATTAGAAGCTTGCCACGCCCGGACTGTTACACCAATGCATTAGCATGTTAAAGCAATTTCATTGAGGAGCCAGGCTTTCTTAACTAGTAAGTACTGAACTTCCTTGGCTTTGGAGGGGGGAGGTGTCTTTCGCTGGAAATCTCGCCCCCTTCTACTTTGAAAATACCTGTGAAACCGGTTTAATTCGTCACAGCCAGCACTCACGCAGAAAGGGGGGTTGTACTCGTTAATGTCTTAGCCGGAACACATCATTATATCTCATTTTGTATTTCTATAAAAAATCGTTTGCCCAGCTTAACACTATTGCTGTTGTTTTTATCCTGTACAGCGCTTTGAGGAGCACAGCTTTCTCACCACTTAGATTACTTTTTGATACCATCCTTACACAAAGCAGAAACTTCTTGTATTTTCCGATGACATACAAGTGGAAAGATTACAGATTTTAATCGTCTTTTTTCTGAACCAGGGAAAATCTGATCATGTTTCTCTATAACAATAATAAAAAACATTATTTTACATATCACCTTTAAAAGTAGCATCTCAAAGCAATACAGTAGATGTAAACCACAGATTACAAAGTAAATACCCAGACAAACGCAAACGCGTTTTTAATAAAATGCTTTTATTCATTCAGCAGAGAGACAGCGTAAAACCTGGGCGTAACAGCTGTTCCTTTTTCTGATCACTCGCTCTCTGGATAAACATCTCACCTGTCCTGTTCTTTGTTTTCCTAATTTGCTGTGTAACATGAACCGGGGAAGGGTCATTCATAACAGGTATTTTCGGAATGACCTACTTAAAATACTAGATATGGACCTTAGCAAAATGGCTGCCAAAAAGAATCAGCTGACCAGTAAATGGAAAGGGTCTACCCTGAGAAACAATGAGACACAGCTGAGCCGCATCAGGAATCGAAATATAAGTGCCCCGGAGGCAGTGAACAGGGCGGAAGCCGAGAAGGTGAATGTGGTTTGGAGGAAAAGAGAGGAAAGAGGTGTATGTTAAAGATCGGGCTAAAGAATAACAGACTACTGAAAGGAGAACAGGTTTATGGTTTTTGGATTACGGACACTGGATAAGGATACATCACGGATTGGCTTTATTACGGACTTTTGGAACCCGGATCGGATCAGGTTTAAGGGAACGGATTACGGACTGTATTTGGAAGATAGTTGGAGGAAGAAACGTCACGAAACTCTGGAAAGAAAAGTGTGGTGTGAGTACTACTTTCATTTACATAAACTTTCCCCTGGAGACACCACAATTGGTGGAGAATGCGGGAATCTCCCGCTCGGGTTTGAGAATCGAAGAAAGTAAGTTTTTTTTTTGTGTGTGTGTGGGTGTGGAAGTGGGTTTCGCTTTGTGTGAGTGGAAAAAAAAACAATGGAACAATTAATCCAGCAATTGTCCCAGGCCACCCTCGCCCAATTTCAGGCTTTAAAAGGACAGCAAGAAGCTATCCAGGCGCAGCAGGAGGCGAATCAAATTCAAAGCGAAACTAACGAATGAATTACAGAGGAGCAAAAATTAGTACGGGAAGAATTGCACTGATTGAGGGAAGAAATCCGGCAGGTTCAAGTAGCAGAGAGAGACACCGTTCAGGCTGAACAAATTGCACTACAAAAGATGACAAAGCTTGATGATGTGGAAGCGTATTTAACCACCTTTGAAAGAACTGCCTCTCGAAATGCATGGCCCAAGGAGCAATGGGCCGGGAGAGTAGCCCCTTATTTAATTGGAGAAGCTCAAAAGGCCTATTATGACTTAAAAGAAGAAGATGCAGAGAATTATGAGACTCTGAAAAGGGAGATTTTGGCAAGACAGGAGGTAACATTGGCAATACGAGCGGTCCGGTTTCACAATTGGAGATACCAAATGGACAAGCCCACGAGGTCTCAGGTTTGACCTGGTACATTTGGCAAAGAAATGGCTCCAGCCTGAAGAATTAAACCCAGGACAGGTGGTAGAAAGGATGGTGTTGGATCACTTTGTGAGGAGTCTGCCTGTTCATCTGAAAAGGAAAGTGAGTGAGGGGGATCCCCAGACACTGGACCAGGCAATTGACTTAGTGGACAGACAGCATGCCACTGTGGCCGTGATGGAAATGAAAGTATCGGTTACTACAGTACAGTAATTATCGGGGCCTGCCCCAATTTAAGAAATCCCTTCAAGAAAGGTCAAAACCGAGGCCACCGCAAGGGAGAGCAACCTGTCATTGTCATGAAGAGGGGCATGTAGCCAGCCACTGTCCTAGCCGGTGTGAACCCAGGCAAGAGGACACCAGAGAGGAAGCAAGGTGTGACTACCTCACGGCAAACATTCCGACCTGTGAGGAACCCCACGTTACTAAAATTAAGATAGGGGAAGGATCTGTCGAGGCCTTGCTAGACTCGGGAAGTATGGTGACTCTGGTGATCCCTACAGTGCTACCGGAAGAAACGGAAATCAGGGGCATGGAGGGGATCCTTATTACTTGCATTCATGGGGACACAAAGAGGTATCCCTCTGCTGAAATTAACATCACTACGGAAAGGGGAACATATAAATCAACGGTCGGGGTGGTGGACCAATTACCTTACCCGGTGGTGTTGGGAAGAGACTGTCCCTACTTCCTCCAAATTTGGAGTAATGTTCAGTCAGCTAGGCCAAGTCCCCTCCCGGGTACTGGAGACCCTGTCAACAATGCTGTAGACACCCCAGGAGAATCGGACCCGCAGGAAGAAGGCCCCGAACTAGGAGATGAATTCCTGGGTATGGATATACCAGACTGGGAGACACCAGAACATCGAGGTAGGTTCGGGATGGCCCAGTTGGAAGATGGAAATTTGAGACATGCATGGGGACATGTGAAGAAAATCGAGGGGAGGTTGTGTAATACTAAGGGTGCCCTGAGTTACCCATATTTCATGGTGAAAAACAACCTCCTATGTCAGGTGCAGAGGAGAGATCAAGAAGAAGTAGAACAACTTCTGATTCCACGGGCCTACCAGTCGAAACTCCTCAACTTGGCCCATAGCCACCTCCTGGGAGGACACCTGGGGGTGAAAAAGACAACCGAGAGACTGCTCGCTCGCTTCTTTTGGCCAGGTATCTATAAAGCCGTCGAGAAATATTGTCGGGAATGCCCGGACTGTCAGAAAACTGCCCCGCAACCTTATTATAGGAATCCTTTGATTCCTCTCCCAATTATTGAAACTCCATTTGAACAGATTGGGATGGATTTGGTGGGACCCCTGATCAGAACCGCCAAAGGCCGTCAGTATATACTGGTAATAGTGGACTACGCCACGAGGTACCCTGAAGCCATTCCCTTGAGAGCCGCCACCGCCAAAAATATAGCTAGGGAGCTAGTACAGGTTTTTTCTAGGGTGGGAATCCCCAAGGAGATCTTAACAGATCAGGGAACTCCTTTTATGTCCAAAGTCATGCGAGACTTAAGTAAACTATTGGGAATTCATCAGATCACAACCTCGGTATATCACCCACAAACGGATGGACTGGTGGAACGTTTTAATAAGACCCTCAAAGGCATGCTGAGGAAGGCCATGCAGAAAGATGGTAAAAATTGGGTTCAACTGCTCCCTTATCTAATGTTCGCGATTCGAGAAGTACCGCAGGCCTCGACCGGGTTTTCTCCATTTGTTACTATACGCCCGGAGACCACGAAGCCTATTAGATCTGGTTAAAGAATCTTGGGAGCATCAGCCTTCACCTTTCCAGACTGTCATCGAACAAATGAGAGAAAGATTCAACATTGTTGTGCCCATTGTGAAAGAAAACCTGGAAAAAACCCAGGCCCAGCAAAAGCAGATTTACAATAGGGGAGCTATTGTACGAGAATTTCAGCCTGGGGACAAAGTTTTAGTATTGGTTCCGACCCCGGAATGTAAATTCCTGGCCTCCTGGCGGGGACCTTATGAAGTGGTTGAAAAGGTGGGACCGATCAACTACAAAGTCAAGCGACATGACAAAAGGAGTCCTCACCAGATCTACCATGTCAATTTATTAAAAAAATGGCATGGAGCAGAAGTACTGCTCACCCACTTCTCCCCTGACCCTTTGGAAGAAGAAACAGGTGCTGTAACCATGGGGGACCTAGCTCCACCACAGAAGCAGGAATTACAAGAATTCCTTTCGCAGAACAAAGACGTTTTTTCCAGGACACCGGGTTGAACTCACCTCATCCAGCATAAGATTATTACAGAACCAGGGAAAAGGGTACGATTGCCTCCCTATCGAATACCGGAAGCCAAAAGGAAATTAATTAAAGAAGAGGTAGAAAAAATGTTAAGTATGGGAATAATAGAGGAATCCCATAGCGAGTGGGCTAGTCCTATAGTTCTGATACCCAAGCCGGACGGAACTATTAGATTCTGTAATAATTTCAAAAGGTTAAACGAGATCTCGCTGTTTGATGCATACCCTATGCCTCGTATCGATGAGTTAATTGAGCGACTAGGTAATGCCCGATATATCAGTACGCTAGATCTTACGAAGGGGTATTGGCAGGTGCCACTGGCTGAAGAAGCTAAAGCCAAGACCACTTTTGCCACCCGTGAGGGTCTGTACCAATATCGGGTCCTACTGTTTGGTTTACACGGAGCCCCAGCTACTTTTCAACGATTATGGACCGAATACTTAGACCATATCGTGATTTTGCGGCCGCCTACTTAGATGATGTTTTGATCCATAGTACGACCTGGGAACAACACCTACAACACCTGGAAGCAGTAACGGGAGCCTTACGAGAAGCAGGATTAACGGCCAATCCCAATAAATGTTGCCTGGGGGCCCGGGAAGCCAATTATCTCGGCTATACGATTGGGAGGGGAATGATTATGCCTCAAGATCGAAAGGTACAGTTAATCAAAAACTGGCCTCAGCCATCTACGAAAAAGCAGATACGGACATTTTTGGGACTGGCGAGTTATTATCGCCGCTTCATTCCAGGGAAGACAGTTTGTTCTGTATACCGATCATGCACCATTAACATGGATGTTGAAAAATATGGACAAAAACGATCGAATCACCCGATGGGGCCTTAGTCTTCAAAGGTTTCAGTTCCGGACAGTTTATAGACCTGGGAAAAAACAAGGTAATGTAGATGCCCTCTCCCGAATGCATTGTTTATTTTTCTTTAGACAGCCCGAGGACAGGGCTGATCTCAGGGGGAGGGTATGTAACATGACCAGGGGAAGGGTCATTCATAACAGGTATTTTCGGAATGACCTCCTTAAAATACTAGATATGGACCTTAGCAAAATGGCTGCCAAAAAGAATCAGCTGACTGGTAAATGGAAAGGGTCTACCCTGAGAAACAATGAGACACAGCTGAGCCGCATCAGGAATCGAAATATAAGAGCCCCGGAAGCAGTGAACAGGGCGGAAGCCGAGAAGGTGAATCCGGTTTGGAGGAAAAGAGAGGAAAGAGGTGTATGTTAAAGATCGGGCTAAAGAATAACGGACTACTGAAAGGAGAACAGGTTTATGGTTTTTGGATTACGGACACTGGATAAGGATACATCGCGGATTGGCTTTATTACGGACTTTTGGAACTCGGATCGGATCAGGTTTAAGGGAACGGATTACAGACTGTATTTGAAAGATAGTTGGAGGAAGTAACGCCACGAAACTCAGAAAAGTGTGGTGTGAGTACTATTTTCATTTACATAAACTTTCCCCCGGAGACACCACAGCTGATTATGCCTTCTGCGATCCACTCCTGCCCTCACACCTAAAGAAAACTATTTTACATTTCTTTGCGCGGTCCATTGTGCAATTAACCCTTGTATGTGCTGTCTTTAAGGTGATATCACATAAAGGTGATATGTAAAATAATGTTTTTTATTATTCTTATAGAGAAACATGATCAGATTTTCCCCGGTTCAGAAAAAAAGATCTAAAGTACTGTATACTAGTTTGTCACTCTTCTCATCCCCTCTTTGCTAAATGGCTTTTGAATAGAGTCACATGAAGAGAGAGGTGAAACAGCCCTACACAGCCCTGTCACAGTACACGAATATAATTATATCTTATTAATTTCTTTAGATACGCGATTCTTTTAATACAGTCTTTGCTGTGCTCTAGAGGATCCTTGTGATATTTCGAGCTCTGGTTGAATGATAAGTGTAGCAGTTTAAATAATTTTCGGTGTTGGAAATTATTAAACGCTCTGTTAAAAGCAAGGGAGTTTTTGTGTCCGTTACAGTAAAAGAAAATGCCTGACAGAGTAGGGCTTGGACAGATTCCAAGTGCATTTTTGCAATCGGCCTTATTTATGGGTGTAATGTTGCCATAGCCAAATTAAATGTAATGTAGCTCTCTGAAGGCACCAGTTCTGTAGGGTTTGGGCATTTACTGAGACAATTATTAATTGTAGCAGTAAATCACAAAGTTGATTCTTTTGATGGCTTTAGAATCCAACCATGCGATATAGTTCAAACAACGCACACACACAGGTACTAATACACGAGGATACATTTATTAATACATAGAATATGCATGTAAACCTAACAGATCTTATCGAGAGGGTTATCAGAATACAAAAGATATATATTCAGTCAGTTACAAAATGTTACATATATCAAGAGGACATACGTTCAGTATATCATTCATTAAGACCGTTTCGTAAATGAACTTGGTTATAACTTCTACATTAGATACTCAAACAAGTACATAACTCTTAGGAATTAAATTGATATCAACTGGTTGGGATAACAATTGAATTCTCGAGCTGTAATGCATTGAAGTTGAATACTCATCCCATCTCTCGGGAATCAGATCTCCTGCGGGTACAAAGAAACAGTTGCAGGCTGTTGCTGTCCAATCCGCGCTCTCTGGCTCGGTGCCAGGCTGTGCTGTGCGGCTTGCGACGGTGCGCTGCTGATGCTCACTGACTGGCTAGTTATTGTTGGCTTTTACTAGCAAAGTTTGCACACAGGAGAAAAGATGACTGTGGGTCCCAGCAAGTCAGGAAGAGGACCGGTTCGTTGCTGATGAAGAGCTAGTTCTGAATAGTGATTCAGCTGTCCACAGTTCCGACCTGTTCACGAGGCCTGCTGCTGGTGCTAACCTCGGGTGGATCCTCTGGTTACTCTCTGGCAACCTCTGCTCTAGACTCTTAGAACAAAGGAAAGTTCTGGCACTCGGACACACTGGCCGTTCCGTGGTTGTCCGGGCTGAGTCTCAGGATGGTCAGGAGGCGCGCTGCGAGAACGTCCTGCCCTTGGGAGCCTTCTGCTCCTGGGCCGTCCTGCCCTGGAATTCTCCTTTGAATTCCCTTTAGAATTGTCCACAGAATTCTCCTGAATCTTCTGAATCTCCCTTCTGAATCTCTCAGGCTCTCTGTGTTGCTTGTTTTTACCTGGAGGAACTTCAGCTCGTTGATTGGCTGAAAGTTCCATGGGCATCAGAGTCCCACGTGGGTTACTCGGCCCTACCAGTCCGTGATTGGTTGATCAAGGTGAGATATGAGTCACTTACCCCTGACACTTAGGAATGCAGTCCAGATGTCCATCTGGCACTCCCTAGACAGATAGGCGCCAATGGATGACCATTTATCATGATAGCCAGGCTTAGCTAAGTGCATCCCCCTTTGGGAGCTGTCCTTTATCAATGGAACCTTAAATCAGCCTGCATGAATAGTTTCTCTGTGGCTGCACCACAGAGATGAACAGAGAGATGAGGCCTAATTTGGGAAAGCTCAGAAACACTTAATTCTTTCTTATTAATAAGCCTCGCCGCTACATGGGTTGCAATTTTAAAAAAGTAAAAAAAAAATAGTTAAAATAGTTAGAAATTATGGAACACTCTGTTAAAAGCAAGGGAGTTTTTATGTCCGTTGCAGTTTTTTTGCAACATGAATATAATTATATCGTTATTAATTTCTTTAGATACGCGATTCCATATTATATTCCCTTTTAATCAAATTCTAAAAGTATGCTTGTTGACTCCGGTATCACGTTAGTTAAAGACTTCGATGCTTAAAATGTTTAGGGAGAAATGGAATACTGGTGTGTATGTTTTCTTTAAAGTACCGAGAACAGCCATATACTGTATGTTTAAGTTCCAAAATTAATATCGTTTATGGCCTTCACACGGGTTACAGTATGCTACTATTCTTTTTATGCTCAGCTACTAAGATTTACCTTCAGTGGTAAAATTCCATATAAATATTCAATACTTAAACGGGCACAGTTAAGACATTAACTGTGTTCTGGCGCACTATGGCTGCCGTCGCATCATCCAGGTGGATGCTGCACATTGGTGGTGGTGGAGGGGAGTCCCCATTACCTGTAAAGCGCTTTGAGTGGAGTGTCCAGAAAAGCGCTATATAAATGTAAGCAATTATATTTATTATTATTATTATTAAATATACATATACATACTGTATACAGTACAGTTTGCATACGGTAATATGTTTATGTTCCTAAATCAATCTCTTTTATAAGCATTTGAAAGGCATGGTGAATCACTGTACTTTGCACGATTGGAAACAAATGCGTGATTGCGAAATGTTGTGGTGTTACTTTTACAAAGACGGTCAATGAAAAAAATAATGTGGACCAGGGCAATACTTTGAGTTTACAGCTTGTCCAAGGACATTCATTATTAATACTATTAGTAATATCTTCGTTAAAGACTGATGGTGACAGCTCAAACATGAGAGGTTGAGCTTTATTAGCTCCACCTAGAGGAAATTCCGGATACTATTATTTTGCTTGCGGTATTATAGGAGAATTTACGGTAACTAGCGGTATTTACCAGTAACTCGTGGTAGACTGCGTAAAGCGCACCGAAAATAATGCAGTATCGCCAGCGCATTTTGAATGGCTGCATCTGTATTATGTAAACTGTATGTTGCTGTTATTGGTATTTTAAACAAAAAATACACACCAATACTCAATTTCTCCTACAGTATATTGACATTTTTATATTTCAAAATAACACGTTCGTACTGTATGTACAGTACACAGTGGTACCGCAGGTTGAACTGTAGGGCGCAAATCCACTCAAGCCCAAAAGCCCAACATATTAATGTGCATTCGCCTGGCGCTGCGCGGTTTTCATCACTCTCTGCGGGAGTGCTGGCTGTGACGAATTAAACCGGTTTCACAGGTATTTTCAATGTAGAAGGGGGCAAGTCTTCCAGTGAAAAACACCCCCCCCCTCCAAAACCCCTTTTTTTTGCTTACAGTAGTAGTACTTAAGTACAATACAGTAAGTACTTACTGTACAGTACTTACTTACGGTAGTACTTCTCGCGTTAAGAAAGCTAGGTGTTAGCATAAACTATTAGTAATCAATAATATTAAATTTAGCACTGTAATAAATTGTGCTAATAATAAATTATATTCTACTCTGAGAATGTAGGGGGGATGAAGAATGCCCGTGGTCTTTTCGCTGATAAACTTGTGTCAAGCTGTCATCAAAAACCAGCTGTCAAAAAAACGTTTTTTTTTTTAAAAGTCAATTTTGTGTCCATAATATTGCTATTTTGATATTCCTAATTGCTATTGCTACTGAGTCTCTGTGTCTACAGTACATTGTTTGTGAACCAACCCAGTAGTTTCAACCCCCAGCCACTGTTGTTTCATCAGTTGTTATCCTGTAAAGCGCTTTGAGAAACCACCTTTAAAGGTGCTATAAAAAATAAAGTTTATTATTATTATTATTATTATTATTAATAATAATAATATTGATCATATTTTTCCTCCCAGAACTTGTAAATTGTTGTTGTTATTGTTGTTGTTATCCTGTAAAGCGCTTTGAGAAGCATACTGTCCAGCTTGTCAGGTGCATTCTCTTGTAAAATAATAAGTAGAGTTTTGGGGTTATTTGTGCTCCACTTACAGTAACCCAATGTAAATACATTTTGTCTCCAAATCCACCACCACTTGTATGAATCATAGCCCTATTATGCAAATTCCGCTGCAATGGCTGTGTGCAGGAATTATTCAGTATGGCATCTCCATATTCAAGTAAACACTGCTCTGTGTGAAAATGCAAATGCATTTAATTTAAAAAAGCCACCTTTAAAGGCGCTATATAAAATAAAGTTTATTATTATTATTAATATTGATGAAATTCTTCCTCCCAGGACTGTTGTTGTTATTGTTGTTATTCCGTAAAGCACTTTGAGAAGCATACTGTCCAGCATATTGTATTTCATTGCACTTTGACAGATCGTCTTATAATCACTTGTTGTTAGAATATTAATTTGGGGGTCTCCTCTTGCCAGAAAGCGCTAAATTGCATTTTGAATGCGGCTTTTGACTTTTTTTAAATTACAACCCATAAATAAAGCTGATACTGCTTAGACTTTTAATTATTTTAAAGTGTATTACAGCAGCACAATGTGCTTTTTCACCAAACCTCCTAGAGTAATGAAATGTCTTGCATTGTACAGCTTTTCATCTAAATATCTTTATTTATCGCTTACGCCTGACATAATGTGTCTGATGCAGTAGCAAGTTAAAAAAAAATAGTGTCAAAAAGCCGGGCGTAACAATTGTTTCCTTTTTCTGATCGCTGTTCTTTGTTTTCCTGTTATTTGCAGTGTATGCTTGCTGTGATCCACTCCTGCCCTCACACCTAAAGAAGACTATTTTACATTTCTTTGTGCGGTTCATAGTGTTTTTGAAAGTCTGTGCTATCCTTTGAAAGCAAAATGATTCTCTGTTTCTTTGACAAAACAAGGCTAAGATACATTCTACAGACTGTGTGGGTGCAGTACACGGCTGTACAGAAAATAACAATAACCCTTTCCATTCAACGGGTGTCTGAGTCACTGTGTCCTGTCTTCTGACAGTCGCTGTTGTGAATGTCTGTAGAGTGTATCTTATTATTAGTATAAGATATATGAGCTCCACCAGTCAGGATAGGAGGCTCTACTGTACACAGAGAGGGGTGGGAGGGGGGCACAAGCCGATACCCTGGCTTCTCTCCAGACACAGCTGGATGAGCTCCTGCAGTCAGGACAGGAGGCTCTACTGTACACAGAGAGGGGTGGGAGGGGGGGACAAGCCGATACCCTGGCTTCTCTCCAGACACAGCTGGATGAGCTCCTGCAGTCAGGACAGGAGGCTCTACTGTACACAGTGAGGGGTGGGAGGGGGAACAAGCCAATACATACTCTTAGAGTTTGATTAATATGGAATATAATATAAAAATAAAGTACTAAAAATAAGATACACTCTACAGACATTCACAACAGCGACTGTCAGAAGATAGGATACAGCGACTCAGACACCCGTTGAATGGAAAGGGGCACTTTAATGTTCTGTATGGCTAATATTAAAGCCAATACTTTAATATTATTTTTTGTATGTTTATCAATAGTGGGTACTGGCCTAATTTGGCCCTGCACCCGTTGTTAGGTGTTTTTCTCTGCACACGGAGGATGTTTCTACAGATCTCCATGTGCAGAGTTTCATGTGCAGATGTCCAGTTGAGTGTACTCCTGGTCTGTGAGGGGACCCCACACTTCACTGCCGTATAGGGCAATGTGTTGGATTACACTTTCAAATATTTGGAGCCAGATTCATGTTGGTGGATTGATGTTGAAGAGCCTCCTTCTTGTTGCGTAGAAAGCCCTGAGTGCCTTCTCCCTCAGTGCCTTCACTGCCAGGATAAAAATTCCAGATGAGCTGATGGTACAGATGCAGCCATTCAAAGTGCGCGGTACAGACACGTACCGGACGTAATTGGCTACGGCGTCGCGCATTGTGACGCAAGATGACACGCGGTACCGCGGTACGTGATTGGTTGACCGACAGGGGCACTTGTGGTCCGTTGGTCTGTCGTAGAAAGATTTACAGTAAACGTCTTTACTGTGCCCGTTGTAGTATTGAATATTCATATGGAATTTTACCGTTTTGGAATGAAACGTTTCCCTTGGTCAGAGATTAAATAAAACCTCACTCACACCAAACAAATGTATATTTCTGAATATCACAACATGATCGAATTTAAGTCTTTTTAATAACAATGAATAGTGACCTATGCGTCAAAAAATAAAAAAAAATTATATTGATTTGAATCGTGTTTTGATTTTAATCGTAAACGCGTGTTTAAATATATGTGTTTAAAGGTGATATATAAAAGCGCTGATTCTTATGGAATGTGTTCCGCCGGGGATTCCAAAATTTTTTTTTTTAATTGCGTATCTGAGGAAAATAGCAGTATAACTTTGTTCATGCACAAACAGTGGCATGTTACATTATTAATTTGGGTGTCTCCTCTTGCCAGAAAGCTCTGAATTGCATCTTGAGTGCGTTTTTTGACTTTTTCTAAAGTGCAACCCATAAATAAAGCTGATACAGTTAAGACTTATTTTAAGCTGTATTACAGCAGCACAATGGACAATGCAACCTAAATTGCAAAAATGCACTTGGAATCTGTTCAAGCCCTACTTTGTCAGGCATTTTCTTTTACTGCAACAGACATAAAAACTCCCATGCTTTTAACAGAGTGTTTCATAATTTCTAACTACGAAAATTATTTAAACTGCGACACTTATCATTCATTCCATTCCATTCCATTATCAGTCTTCCATTTCTCCCTAAACGTTTTAAGCATGAAAGTTTTATGAAACGGTACCCAAATATGTGATTGCTGTATAGAATGAAATTTAATTTTAAAAAAATATTTAACACGAAAATTAAGCCGGAAATCTCGCCCCCTTCTACTTTGAAAATACCTGTGAAACCGGTTTCATTCGTCACAGCCAGCACTCCCGCAGAGAGGGGGGTTGTACTCGTTAATGTCTTAGCCGGAACACATCATTATATCTCATTTTGTATTTCTATTAAAAAAAATTGTTTGCCCAGCCACTGTTGTTGTTATTGTTTTTATCCTGTACAGCGCTTTGAGGAGCACAGCTTTCTCACCACTTAGATTACTTTTTGATACCATCCTTACACAAAGCAGAAACTTCTTGTATTTTCCGATGACATACAAGTGGAAAGATTACAAATTTTAGTCGTCTTTTTTCTGAACCAGAGAAAATCTGATCATGTTTCTCTATAACAATAATAAAAAACTTTATTTTACATATCACCTTTAAAAGTGGCATCTCAAAACAATACAGTAGATGTAAACCACAGATTACAAAGTAAATACCCAGACAAACGCAAACGCGTTTTTAATAAAATGCTTTTATTCATTCAGCAGAGAGAGAGCTAAAACCTGGGCGTAACAGCTGTTCCTTTTTCTGATCACTCGCTCTCTGGATAAACGTCTCGCCTGTCCTGTTCTTTGTTTTCCTAATTTGCTGATTATGCCTGCTGCAATCCACACCTAAAGAAGACTATTTTAAATTTCTTTGTGCAGTCCATTGTGCAATTAACCCTTGTTTGTGCTGTCCTTAAGGTGATATCACATAAAGGTGATATGTAAAATAATGTTTTTTTATTATTGTTACAGAGAAACATCATCAGATTTTCCATGATTCAGAAAAGAAGATCTAAAGTATACTAGTTAAGAAAAATAAATCTAAACGGGGAGAAAGCTATACCGAAATTTATTAAGATACTGAGAAGACAAAGATATCAATTTATTTTAGTTTACATTTTATATATCACCTTTAAAAGTGGAATCTCAAAGCAAAGTAAATACCCAACACTGATTGTACCCATCTGTCATGCTAATAAAACACCTTGAATTGAATTGAATTGAGGGAGAGAGGGGGGGAGGGCGAGTGAGATAAAAAGGACAGACAGGCAAATAAGATACACTCCACAGACATTCACAACAGCGACATATCATAAAACGTTTGCACATATAGTTAAGTTATTACTTGGTTTTCAAAGTGCAATGAAATACAATATTGTTGTTTGCTGTTGCTGTTCTTGTTGTTTTTATCCTGTAAAGCATTTTGAGAAGCCACCTTTAAAGGCGATATATGAAAGCGCTGATTCTTATGGAATGTGTTCCACCGGGGATTCAAATTTTTTTAATTTTTTTAATCGCGTATCTAAGGAAATCGCAGTATAACTTTGTGCATGCACAAACAGTGGCATGTTACATTATTAATTTGGGTGTCTCCTCTTGCCAGAAATCTCTAAATTTCATTTTGAGTGCGGTTTTTGACTTTTTCTAAATTGCAACCCATAAATAAACTGCGACACTTTAAACTGCGACACTTATCATTCAACCAGAGCTCGAAATATCACAAGGACCCTCAAGAGCACAGCAAAGACTGTATTAAAAGAATCGCGTATCTAAAGAATGTATAAGATATAATTATATTTGTGTACTGCGACAGGGCTGTGTAGGGCTGTTTCACCTCTCTCTTCATGTGACTCTATTCAAAAGCCATTTAGCAGAGAGGGGATGAGAAGAGTGACAAACTAGTATAGCAATATGTATAGTATAGCAGTCAAGCAATATGAAGCATCTCCTTTTACTTTTAAGTCCCTTAAATACATTGAGCACCGCTTTCTCACCACTTAGATTACTTTTTGATACCATCCTTACACAAAGCAGAAACTTCTTGTATTTTCCAATGACATACCGTACAAGTGGAAAGATTACAGATTTTACTCGTCTTTAATTTTATTACGTTATACGTTTTAGGAACGTTTCATCTATACAAACACCACAAAACTATTCTCGATTGTATTTCTTAATGTTATGTTACACCTACAGTAGTTCACTGCTTTAAATACATCGAATTAAGAAAGTTAGGTGTAGCACTTTAGATCTTTTTTTCTGAACCGGGGAAAATCTGATCATGTTTCTCTATAACAATAATAAAATACATTATTTTACATATCACCTTTAAAAGTGACATCTCAAAGCAATAAAGAAGATGGAAAATCAGTTAAAAGGGACCAAAGTAAATACCAGACAAACGCAAATGCGTTTTTTATAAAATGCTTTTATTCATTCAGCAGAGAGTGAGAGGGACATCCAGCAGAGAGAGACACACACACCGGTTTACATTGACAAAAGTCTGCATTTTCAGGAGTGTCTCTAGCCTCCCAATCCTTCCCAGTAATGCGTCATACTGCTCCCGCTGCTGCCGAAAAGTCTCCACACAGGTGGTGTTTCTACAGGTTGGCACCCTGGCCAGTGGCCGAGAGCAGAGACCCAGGGCCTGTGGCAAAATAACATAATTCATGTAAGAAATAAAGTCACACAGTAGTATTCATCAGTCACGGAACAGACGTCAAAATACATTTTTCTTTTTTTCCGTCTTACCGCTTTCTTTTTTACCGTCCTGGTGGTAGATTTCATAGATCGTTTCACCCCTGCGGTGTTTTCTTGAAGAACAGGCTACGAAGAAATAATTATAATTGAATTTAAAATTAAAAACGCCAATAATACCTTGTAATATGCGCTGTAATCGCGTATTTCAGATGAAGTCTGCTGTATTTGCTTACCCTTCGCTCTTTGGAAGCTGGGGCGGCAGAAGCACCCCGTCTCTTCCCGTAAAAGGTCTTGGTCTACATACTGTACTGTGGTCGCTGTAGTTCAGGTTCGCAGTTTTTTTTGTGATGGGAGCTCACCCAATCCCTTGGTGTATTTATGCAATATTCACATGTACGGCTAGTGTGTGTTCATTGTCTTCCAATGAAAGGCGGGTGCCTTTTGCCTAAGTCGGGAGACATTAGAGGCTTGCCACACCCAGACTGTTAAACCAACGCATTAGCACGTCAAAGCCCATTGAGGAGCCGGGCGCAATAATTGTTTTGTCCCTTGATTTACTGATCTGCATTAATTATGGAAATTGAGTTCCTGCTCTTTGCAGACGACCTGGTCCTGCTGTCGCCCACAGAACAGAGGCTGCACCAGAACCTGGCACTGCTGGAGCAGCACTGTCAGACCTGGGTGCGGACAGTCAATCTGGACAAGACCAGAGTTATGGTTTTCCAGAAAAAAAGCCAGACCTCAGGGAAACAAGTACAAATTCACACTTAACAACACATTAACACCTAACAACGGGAGCAGGGACAAATTAGGCCAGTACCCACTATTGTTAAACATACAAAAAAGAATATTAAAGTATTGTATTACTTTAGTATTAGCCATACAGAACATTAACGTGCCCCTTTTCCATTCAGCGGGTGCCTGAGCCGCTGTGTCCTATCTTCTGACAGTTGCCGTTGTGAATGTCTGTAGAGTGTATCTTATTTTTAGTACTATATTTTTGTATTATATTCCCTATTAATCAAACTCTAAGAGTATGTATCGGCTTGTCCCCTCCTCCCGCCCCTCTCTGTGTACAGTAGAGCCTCCTGTCCAGCCAGCACATGTCCACAGACATTCACAACAGCGACATATCATAAAACGTTTGCACATATAGTTAAATTATTAGTTGTTTTTCAGGAAGTTAAAAAAAAACACTTGAATTACTTATCCAGTCTCTCGAAATAAAGTTATTTTTCAAGCAATGCAACAAACGTCGGGCAATGTGTTTTTTTTAAATCCAACATTGACAGCCACATCTTAAATCTTGTCAGTCAGCTCTTTTTTCTCTATTTGAATTGTGGCTTACACATCGCACAACTTTTAAAGCTAGAAAAACAGGTTTCGATTCACATTAGCTGGCGAGCCTTGTTTTGTCAAAGGACAGCACAAAAAAACAGACAATACACAGGGAGGGGGAGGGCAAGCGAGAGAGAGAGTTTTTTACCCTCTGTCAAAAAACCCAAATAACCCGGGGCAGAGACTCTGGGAGGATCATTGCGTGGTACAGAGCGGAGATCAGTCAATTCTTATGGAATGTGTTTCTTTCTTCTTTTTTTCAGCATGGAATAAACCTGTTACTTGATTCATATGGATGCCCGGTTCCACCGGGGATTCAAAACATTTTTTATATTTTTTTTAATCGGGTATCTAAGGGAATAGCAGTATAACCCTGTTCATGCACAAACAGTGGCATGTTACATAATTAATTTGGGTTTCTCCTCTTGCCAGAAAGCTCTAAATTGCATTTTGAGCAAAGTTTTTGACTTTTTTTAAATTGCAACCCATAAATAAGGCCGATTGCAAAAATGCACTAGGAATCTGTCCAAGCCCTACTCTGTCAGGCATTTTCTTTTACTGTAACAGACCGAAAAACTCCCTTGCTTTTAACAGAGCATTTCATAATTTCCAACACCGAAAATTATTTAAACTGCGACACTTATCATCCAACCAGAGCTCGAAATATCACAAGGATCCCCAAGAGCACAGCAAAGACTGTATTAAAAGTATACTAGTGACAAACTAGTATACTTTAGATCTTTTTTTCTGAACTGGGAAAAATCTGATCATGTTTCTCTATAACAATAATAAAAAACATTATTTTACATATCACCTTTATGTGATATCACCTTAAGGACAGCACAAACAAGGGTTAATTGCATAATGGACCGCACAAAGAAATTTAAAATAGTCTTCTTTAGGTGTGACGGTAGGAGTGGATCGCAGCAGGCATAATCGGCAAATTAGGAAAACAAAGAACAGGACAGGCGAGACGTTTATCCAGAGAGCGAGTGATCAGAAAAAGGAAATGGTGTTACGCCCAGGTTTTCGACCCAATTGTTTTAACTTGTTAATGCATCAGACACATTTCCTGGCATATTGTGTTTTAAATAAAATAGGAGTGTCTTTCCCTGGTATTAGCTCATCGGTATGGTGTAAGTTTTATCTGTACCATACCATACAGTATATAGGTACAGAATTCAAGCTGCACCACTGTATCGCTTTGGTAAGGAGACGGGCAATGGCCAAAATCACGAAGACTCTCTCACACCAAATAATGAAGATGAAAAGAAACGGGAAGTCAACACGGGACATTGTACAGCATTTGGCTTCGATGGACATCTTCGTTTCTGAAAGCACAGTGAGACGACATTATAAAGGGCAGAGGAGGCAAAGAGAATCTAAACCGAGGACGATTCAAAGGTAAATAAATTTCTAAAAATACCTTTCTTGCATGTAAATACAACTACGCACATTATTTTTAAAACTAACTGTTGATCTCTTTTTTTTCAAGTCCTATTGTGCGAGCTATCGACAAACTGACTGATGAAAATGATAAGCTACCGGCGATGCAAGTCCAAAGACGGCTATGGGCTGACCTCGATGCGACCGTTAGCCCGACATCGATAAGAAGAGTGTGCAGGAGGCTTGGATGGAGATACAGAAAAACCAACACATGCCCCATGATAAGGCTAAAAAACAAAGAGGAAAGACTCAAACAAGCGCTCCAATGGATTGAACAGGGGGAGGCATTTCAGGATGTACTTTTCACCGCCGAAACAACAGTGGCTCTGGAACAGTTTTCAACAATGGCATTTTGCAAAAAGGGGAGATATGTGGACAAGCCAAAGCCCAAACATCCACTTAAGGTTCACGTCTGGGGGGGTATATCTAGAAGAGGCCCTGGACCACTTCTTATTTTCGAAGGAATTATGGACCGTGAATTCTTCGAGGAAGTCGTGGTCACACAGCATACCGCCCCATATATCAGGGAGCTGTTTGGATCAAGGCACCGTCTCTTTCAAGACAACGATCCAAAACACACAGCAGCAAGGGCGAGGCTTGTAGCAGAAGGAGTGAACTGGGTGAAAACTCCAGCCGAATCCCCAGATCTTAATCCGATAGAGATGGTTTGGCATTCGTTGAAAGACTACGTTCGGAAAACTGCTAAGCCCGTCACAAAGCAGGAACTGATCGATGCGATCTATAAATTCTTGGAGGAAGAACTGAGCTAACAAAATTGTAACAATTTTATTAACAGGCTGTTTCATGTTTTTCCTAGGATTGTTGACCGGAGCGGGGGACATTTGGGAATGTGAGTCTGAGAAAGACAGTCTGTCCACAAACAAAACATTCCTGTTAGACAAGAGGAATGTAAAAAAAACAATTACTTTTTGTCAATGAAAACCTGTGTGTGTCTCTCTCTGCTGGATGTCTCCCTCTCTCTCTGCTGAATGAATAAAAGCATTTTATTAAAAACTGGTTTGTCTGGTATTTACTTTGGTCCCTTTTAACTGTTTTTCAATCTACTGTATTGCTTTGAGATGCCACTTTTAAAGGTAATATGTAAAATAAAGTTTTTTATTATTGTTATAGAGAAACATGATCAGATTTTCCCTGGTTCAGAAAAAAAGATCTAAAGTGCTACACCTAACTTTCTTAATACGATGTATTTAAAGCAGTGAACTACTGTAGGTGTAACATAACATTCAGAAATACAATCGAGAATAGTTTTGTGGTGTTTGTATAGATGAAATGTTCCTAAAACGTATAACGTCACAAAATTAAAGACCATTAAAATCTGTAATCTTTCCACTTGTACTGTATGTCATCGGAAAATATAAGAAGTTTCTGCTTTGTGTAAGGATGGTATCAAAAAGCAATCTTAAGTGGTCAGAAAGCTGTGCTCAATGTATTTAAAGGACTTAAAAGTAAAAGGAGATGCTTCATATTGCTTGACTAATTTTAAAAACTAAGTTATAAATGCAGACGCTCCCTCGGTGCCGCGCCAGGTGTAAATATCTAAATATACATTCGTCATGGGCAGAGGCAGAAGAGCGCCCGGCTGGGGTGCGTGGGGAAGAGCAGGACAGGAGTGAAAGTGGTCATTGCGGGGTTTAGGAAGGCGTACAGTCTGGGCAGGTATAGATTACACTTTTTAAAAACGTATTTGAAAAATAAAAACGATTACAATCTAATCCTTCCACGTTTGATCCCAAAATCCCAAGAAAAATACATCTAAACTGGTAGAAAGCTATGCTGAAAGTTTATTAAGAGACTTAGAAGACAAAGATACTGTATAAATTTATGTTGCATTAGTCTGATTATGATTAAAAAAACACATATAATTAAACACGCGTTTGTGATTTAAACCAAAACACGATTTAAATCAATATAAATGTTTATATTGTAACGCATACTGTCCAGCTTCCATTTCTCTATAAAAATTTACTCTATTACAAATTTACAATTTGTTGATAATAGAAATGTTAGGTTCTCTAAAGCTTTGTGATAGTTGACCCACCCAGGCAGCAAAAGATCAGCTGCACTAGTAAGATGCGACACCGAAGATATGATTAATAACCTTTTAAATCTGAAGGGAGATCTGAATGGAACCCTCCACACACACACACACAATAGAAGCAGGAAGCAGAAGCAGGGACCGTTGTCAGAAGGGAAGAAGGTGACTATTCATTGTTATCAAAAATGACTTGGAATCGATCATGTTGTGATATTTTGAAATATAAAAGTCAATTGATTGTCCATAATATTGCTATTCTATTTTTTCGAAGAAATGTTTGTTAAAAGAAAAGTCACAGCACCAGTGAGATTTGAACACACAACCCGTGAGTTGGTAATCGGGCACGTAGACCAGTGGGCTACAAGGAAAGTCGCATGAAGAGAGAGGCGAAACAGCCCTGTCGCAGTACACAAATATAATCATATCGTTATTAATTTCTTTAGATACGCGATTCCATATTATATCAACAGAAAAGCTTAAAACTACCACTTTTTCAAACGCTATTTCACATGTTAGTTAAATACTTCGATGCTTAAAATGTTTAGGGAGAAATGGAATACCGGTGTGTATTTTTCCTTTAAAGTACCGATTCCTGGAATCTGACTGGCCGACACCCTTCTGAAGTGGTTCCATAATATCTGGTATACGGAAAAGAAAGCGTTGATAAAAAAGCCTGGATTCTCATGTATCTGATACAAGTATCTTTTAATACAGTCTTTGCTGTGCTCTTGAGGATCCTTGTGATATTTTGAGCTCTAGTTGAATGATAAGTGTCGCATTTTAAATAATTTTCGTAGTTAGAAATTATGAAATGCCCTGTTAAAAGCAAGGGAGTTTTTATGCCCATTGAAGTAAAAGAAAATGCCTGACAAAGTAGGGCTTGGACAGATGCCAAGTGCTTGTACAAATGTGCTAAAGAAATTATACTTTGAGTATACAGCTTGTCCAAAGTCATTCATTATTAATACTATTAGTAATATCTTCGGTAAAGGCTTTTATGCATAAATATTTGTGATAAAGGTAGGTTGTGTACTTTTGTCCAACTGAGCAATCTTGCTTTCATAAAATATACCAACATTTTAATGACTGATGATTAACATGCTGTAATACACAGTTCAAATTTAAAAGCTCAAATGCTGTACATGAGAGGTTAAGCTCCCCCTGGCGGTTTTACAAGGTGATACTTTCCGGCATGACATCAAATGACGCGATTAACCCCGTGATACTGCGTGATACCGCAACACACCCACATATGCCGCAAAATACCCCACCCATTTTGAATGGCTGAATCTGTATATGTGATACAGTATGTGATATGCCGAGATATATGTAGCTGGATGAGTGCTCCAATGTGATGTTATTAAGTGTGAATTTGGCTTTTTTCTGGAAAACCGTAACTCTGGTCTTAACTCTGGTCGTAACTCTGGTCTTGTCCAGATTGACTGTCAGCGCCCAGATCTCATCAAAGTGGTCATCTGCATAGAACAAGAATATCTGTGTCGTGTAGTGTGAGACCAGGAGCCGCAGACTGTTCCAACATTCCTGCTAATTTGTTGATATAGATATTAAACAGTGTTGGGCTCAGGCTGCAGGCCTGCAGGCCTGGGATTAGGCTGCAGCCCTGTCTCACCCCACGGCCCCAAGGCCAGTGGTTGTGATGTAATTAATTAATTAATAGTAACCAGTGAAATCCAGCTAACACTCAACGTCCTTTTTTTGAGAGGGAAACTCAGAAAGCCTTAAAACCTCTTAAGTTCTCTAAAGCTTTCTCAGTCAGGTATGAAAGTTTACCCACACACCCTCCCCACACACCCTGCCCCCTGACCCTGTTTTGCGTCAGGGAAGACGAATACGAACCTATTTCCCTTTGAAACTCATCAATAAAGACACTCTCACCAGAACTTGAACAACTACTGTATAACTAAAAAAGGCCGCTTCACTGTGTGAAAATACAACCTTTATAAGTTTATGGAGGTAAATAATTGCTATTAGGAATGACTTTTTAATCTATCAATGTTAGATTAAAAAAACAAACATTGCCCAACGTTAGAAAGCATCTTGCATTACATTTCTTGAAAAATAATTTTATTTCGAGAGACTGGATAAGTAATTCGAGTGTTTTTTAACTTCCTGAAAAACAAGTAATGATTTAACAATATGTGCAGATGTTTTATGATATGTCGCTGTTGTGAATGTCTGTAGAGTGTATCTTATTTGCCTGTCCTGACTGGTGGAGCTCATCCAGCTGTGTCACTTTGGATAAAGGCACCGTCTCTTTCAAGGCAATGATCCGAAACACAAAGCAGGAGGGGCGAGGCTTATAGCAGAAGGAGTGAACTGGGTGAAAACTCCAGCCGAATCCCCAGATTTAAATCCAATAGAGATGGTTTGCACATCAGTATCCATACCTAGTTATTTAAACAAATACACTGATAACAAGAACACTTCCTAATGGGGTTAAGCATACTTTTGATGAAGATGATGAAGTTAACAGACTGTATGTTTACATAGATACTGAAATGAGGATTGTATTTTAGATTTTGTGTAGTTGCTAGCGTTGAACTGTGTGTTGGATGCACTTGAATTGAAGGAATGGGCAAACATAGCTAATGCGGATCCACAGAGCCAGCATATTAAGATGTTTATAATTAGAGGCAATTTGTTTAAATAACTAGGTATGGATACTGATGTGCAAGAGAGGTGGAAAGGCTGTTTCCTTAAGCCAGCACTATAAAATATTTTATTCTCAGTGAGATGCTGCCATTTCATAGTGGGTTTCTAACACTGTGTATAGTTCCATCCACACAGTGCCTTTACTTCCATCCATGTCTAATCTCTTTATCCAGTACAGAGGATTTGGAGCCTATCCCAGTAAGCGATGGACACAAGGCAGAATACACCCTGGACATAGCGCCAGTCCATCACAGGACAGACAGACACACACACACACACCAGGGCCAGTTTAAATCTAACCTCAGAACCTTTCTTTTCAGAAGACTTAGTGTCTGTATCTGCTTCATTTTCTAATTTTGGTAGCACCTCTAACTGCTTGTCTTTCTTATATGCATTTACTTTGTAATCTGTGGTCCTTTTATCTGTTTTTACATCTACTGTATTGCTTTGAGATGCCACCTTTAATGGTGATATATCAAATAAAGTTTTTTATTATTGTTATAGGGAAACATGATCAGATTTTCCCTGGTTCAGAAAAAAAGATCTAAAGTATACTAGTTTGTCACTCTTCTCATTCCCTTTGCTAAATCACTTTTCATACTAATCTGATCAATCTAACTGCCAGTTTTCTGTGCTTTCTCTATCCTGCTAGATTTGCAATTATTCTGAAAATTTTCATCTTGAAATAACTCATTTCTAAATACCTTTTTCACTGTTAACATCTTGCAGCAACTCTGCAACAAAATATACACTTAGCTCAACCTGACAGCTCATCCTGCTACCAACATTAAATAAAACAAATCTTAAGATTTCTATATTTATGTCTTTATTTAGTGGTTTCATTAGTGACAAAGGCTAAACTTTCTTGGAAAAATGTCTTTTATGTGTTGCGGAAAAAACTGACTTGCTTTAACAAAATATGTTTACAAATCCTTTCACCTGGCATTTTCGTAGTTAGAAATTATGGAACGCTCTGTTAAAAGCAAGGGAGTTTTTATGTCCGTTGCAGTTCTTTTGCAACATGAATATAATTATATCGTTATGAATTTCTTGAGATACGCGATTCCATATTATATTCCCTTTTAATCAAATTCTAAAAGTATGCTTGTTGACTCCGGTATCAGGTTAGTTAAAGACTTCGATGCTTAAAATGTTTAGGGAGAAATGGAATACTGGTGTGTATGTTTTCTTTAAAGTACCGAGACCAGCCATATACTGTATGTTTAAGTTCCAAAATTAATATCGTTTATGAACTTCACACGCGTTGCAGTATGCTCCTATTCTTTTTATGCTCAGGCACTAAGATTTCCCTTCTGCTTTGTGTAAGGATGGTATCAAAAGCAATCTTAAGTGGTGAGAAAGCTATGCTCAATGTATTTAAGGGACTTTCGAAACTCTGCCCCAAAGTCATGTGACTGATTTTTCACCCTGTTTCGTTGGTTAAACGCAATGATCACAAGCACCACCATGGTGACTGGGACGTGTAGTTTTTAATTCCGTTTTCCGTCTTCATATTTGGCCAGAGCTTTAAAGAGAAGGCGCGCCAAAAAATTTCGGTGCCGTCGTCTCCGCTTTAAAGGTACCCCCGTGCTGGAAGAATTTGACCTCGGAACGTTTGCCCAGCGTACTGTTAAACCAATGCATTAGCATGTTAAAGCGATTCTATTGAGGGAGTAGCCCAGCTACCACTTAACACTGTACTTCCTACTTTGAATGCCTGTGAAACCGGTTTAATTCGTCACAGCCAGCACTCCGGGAGAGAGGGGGTTGAGTACAGTAGTGGAAGCAGGCGAGATTTCCAGCGAAAGACACCTCCCCCTCAAAAACCCAGTAAGCAGTAATGCTTTAAGTTGAAAATCGAGGTAGATTTTGAGGATGATAAAGAGGGTAAACTGGGATGGGAGGAGGGTTTGGTTTTGCATAAGGGTTTTGCATAAGGGGCAGAAGATTTCCCTTCTGCTTTGTGTAAGGGAATCGAGTGTAAGTAAAATTACCTTACACTCAATTTAAACACAAGCTGTCTTTCTGTATGAACCTCTAAGCTAGTTCATACAGAAAATGTAGAAATGCATTAGCCTGATTATGATTAAAAAACACATAATTAAACACGCGTTTGCGATTTAAATCAGAACAAGATTTAAATCAATATAAATGTTTATATTGTAACGCATACTGTCCAGCCTCCATTATCTATAAAAATTTACTCTGTTGCACACACACACACAATAGAAGCAGGAACCGCTGTCAGAAAGGAAGAAGGTGACTATTCATTGTTATCAAAAATGACTTAGAATCGATCATGTTGCGATATTTTGAAATATAAAAGTCAATTGATTGTCCATAATATCACTATTCTATTTTTTCGAAGAAATGTTTGTTAAAAGAAAAGTCCAGCACCAGCTGGATTCAAACACACAACCTGTGCGTTGTTAGTCACACACCTAGACCAGTAGGCTACAGGGGAACTCACATGAACAGGGAGGCGAAACAGCCTTACACAGCCCTGTCGCAGTACACGAATATAATCATACCGTTATTAAATTATTTAGATACGCGATTCCATATTATATTCCCTTTTAATCAAATTCTAAAAGTATGCTTGTTGACTCCGGTATCAGGTTAGTTAAAGACTTCGAAGCTTAAAATGTTTAGGGAGAAATGGAATACTGGTGTGTATTTTTTTCTTTAAAGTACCAAGACCAGCTATATACTGTATTTTTATGTTCCAAAATTAATATCGTTTATGGCCTTCACACGCGTTGCAGTATGCTCCTATTCTTTTTATGCTCAGCTACTAAGATTTCCCTTCAGTGGTAAAATTAGATATGAATATTCAATACTTAAACGTTAAGACATTAAATATACATATACATACTGTATACAGTACAGTTTGCATACGGTAATATGTTTATGTTCCTAAATCAATCTCTTTTATGAGGATGTGAAAGGCATGGTGAATCACTGTACTTTGCATAATTGGAAACAAATGCGTGATTGCTAAATGCTGTGGTGTTACTTTTACAAAGACGGTCAATGAAAAAATGAATGTTGACCAGGGCAATACTTTGAGTTTACACTTACAGCTTGTCCAAGGTCATTCATTATTAATACTATTAGTAATATCTTCGTTAAAGACTGATGGCCACAGCTCAAACATGAGAGGTTGAGCTTTATTAGCTCCACCTTGCAGAAATTCCGGATACTATTATTTTGCTTGTCGTATTATAGGAGAATTTACGGTAACTAGCAGTATTTACCGGTAACTAGCGGTATTTACCGGTAGCTTGCGGTAGACTGCGTACAGCGTACCGGAAAATAATGCGGTATCGCCCGCGCATTTTGAATGGCTGCATCTGTATAGCCACAATGCAAGCAGAGAGTCATGTGGGAGTGTATCTTGTATTCTTTGTTTCACTGTATAAAAGAGCACTGTAAGCATTGTCTTTTGAGTCTTGTGTCAAAAAGCAAGACTCCCATATGCATATGAAATAAAGTCAACTTTCAACACAAAAAACTCTTGGCTGATGCCTTTTGTTTGGCACAACAATTTTGGCTCTGCGAGCAGGGTGCTCTCAGTGATGGAGCTCTGACGGAGCAATGGAGGGGAAAAGCAAGGCGACGCCACTTTGAAGAGCTAAGGATTCCTTTTTATAAAGTCCCTTCTCCTCTCCATGGCTTCAAATGGAATTTCCTGAACTGCAGTGAGTACAAAAGAATGTAAAGAGCTGAGGTGTGTGTGTGAACACCTGGAAAGTCCTAGTCTATAAAAATATTGTAGATTGGGTCTAGATAGAGGAATTGTCTTTGATAGCATGCCACCCGTTCTGTGCAGTAAACCCAGGACTGAGGCATCTGGTGCGCAAATATTTTGTAGATCGGATCACGATAGAGGATTGGCTGACAGAAATGTGATCTTATTCGCTAATAATGAAATAAATTAGAAATATCTCAGAGATTATAAGCAGGAAGTTGAAAACCTAAAAAAAAATGGGAAAAGTGTCGTAATGACGATATAGTGCCTAAACTATATCCAGATCTAAAACCCTTGCAGGGTAAAATTGAGGACTGGGATAAATACCCAGATTGGCTTTATCCCGATGGGGAATTCGATTGGGGTGACACATGGTATGATCGGGATAGAGACAGATCTGAGCCACCTCTGTCAGGAAAAAAATATATTTACTGGAAGAAAAGATAAGGGATTACAAGGATTGCCTTTCACAAGATGTAGCAGGGGAAGGTAGAACTTGCCGGTGAGTGTCAGAAGACAGGGGAGGGGATAAAATATTTAATCCCAAGCCTGAGGATGTGGATTGCTGGGCAGAAGGTACCTCACCCTAAGGCAGGAATGCAGCAAACAGTGCTCTACAGGAATTAAAAGATAAATGCAGTATTAAACCTATAGGGGCAGCTATGATTCTAAGGAGGGTAGGAGAACAGCAGGATGGTGCGTTGCGAACATATGTAGTGAGAAAAAATAAAGAACAGGGGTGAAGCATGGTGTGAAAGGATACTACCCACCCAGGATGGACTGGAAGAAAGTTACAGCTTGTCAACAGAAAGTGAGTGAGGATGTGTTAGATTTCATAGAAAGGTTTGTTATGCTGTGGCTTGAATACTCAGGCTTAGCAAACGAAGAGGTTAATGAAGATACGTCCGTAGTAATAAAACAGATTTACCTAAACAGGCTTAAACCAGATATAGCTAAGATGCTACAGTTGCGCTTTCCTGATATAGTGGAGGATGACAATATGAAGTTTGAGCGACTGAGTAGAGGAAAGCGAGGAAAGTGGGCATGTATGCTAAAGTACGTGCGTTTCAGATGGGGAGTGTCCCCACTGGTCGGCAGGGCAAGAGGGGCCAAATCAAGCAGGATAAGTTACCAAATAAATCGATGTGCAATTATTGTAAAAAAAAATGTAAAAAAAAGGCTCGATTTGAAGCTGAAAAGAGAGCCGTGCGTGCAATAACATATTTCAACTAGGAAACCCCCCTGTAGCCTCCCCAACTTTATCTCAGAATTGAAATACAAGAGAACTAATCTTACAGTGTGCAGTAAATGGTGTCCAGTTCCCCTATTGTGGGACACAGGAGCACAATTGTCTTGTTTATCAACTAAAACAAGAGACTCAAGCTGTTACAATATGTATGGGAAGCACTGTACAGTTTCAAATATAGATGTGGGTGGGGGACACCTGTTTATGATATTCTGATTGTTTCCCCTGACGAGGGAATCGATAAGGCCGAGTTACTTCAAGTATTAGATCTTCTGACAAAGAAAGGACATTATTCCAGTTTTAAAGCACAAATCTGTTTAGAAATTGTGATCTATCTTAGACAAAGATTACTAAAAGACAAAGGGGACTTACTGAGGATAGATCTCAGGCTATTCGAGTGCTTTCAATACCAAAGATTGTGAGGAAATTGCGATAATTTCTGTGTTTGTGTAATTTTACCTGAGCATGGGTAGTTTCCTTCTCAGAACAAGCTTAACTGGTGACAGACTTGCTTGGGGGGGGTAGAGCAGTCTAAGGACAAAATTGCCTTGACCTCTGCAGCAGAAACTTTCTTTTGCAGGGAATGGATTTCCTCAGACGGATCAAATGTTTTAATTTCTGTATGTACGTGAAATAAATAGGTTCTGGGCTCCTGCACTGGTGCAGCAGCATGTAGGTAGGAATTGCCCGGTGGGTTATTCAGGACCCCTCGATGCAGTTAGCTCCAAGTATATGAGAGGGGGGTTTCCTCTCATGCCCATGCCTTACAAATTATCAGAGTTTGTTGAAATTGGACAACATAAGTAAAATAAGATGGTGAGGTTATAATGATACTTCAGATTGTAATTTTCTTAAATGGTTAAGGGACCATGATGTTACACATACCAACTTTTCTTTGCCTACTGTTCACCAGAACAATAACTGGTGGAATAGAAAGAATAACGTATACCCTTGGCTACCTACTAAATGGAACGGGAGCTGTTATTTAGCCTATTTAGTACCACATGTGCAAATACAGACACACAGCCCATTCTCTACATGTCACTCCAAAATATATCCTAGGGCTATTACCGAGACGGAACGTTTCTTTGCTTTAGCGTTCCCTTGGTATGGTACTGGCAAAATTAGCAAGGAAGTCATTAACATGGCTGCCTCATTGGAAACATTAGCTAACAAGATTGATGAGATGGAAGAAAATACAGAAGTGTCACAGGAGAAAAGAAAAAAGAGACAGGGTAGTTAGTTTGAATTGTTTAAGAGTGTAATTGCAATGGGAATGAAAGATTTCCTCAGTCTGTTGGTTTTACACCTGGGGGCACAGAGGTGTCTCCCAGATGGGAGAAGTGTGAATTCACAATGAAAGGGGTGAGATACACACTCCATGATGCTTTTGGCTTTCTTAGTCACCCTCTGTTTGTAAAGGATGCTTAAGTTGATTTGATCATTCCCAATTATTTTGCCACTTAAGATCACTAATTTACCCAGCCTATTACAATTACCAGTACTTATGTTGCCAAACCAACAAGTGAAGCAGTATGTTAAGATACTGTTAAAATACTATGTTAAGATACAATGAATGATTTGTAGAAAAATGTAAGGATAGTTTTATCTACCATAAATTAGCTGAGTTTTCTAAGAAAAAGAGTCTGTCTTGGCCTTTTTTTAAAGATAGTTTCACATTTGTCCCATTTTAGGTTTTTGTCAATGACCAGTCCCATTTACTTATAGTGATTGAAAATTTCAACAGGCTGACGATCAATTGTACTGTGTTGAGAGGGTGTGGTATTTTTCCTAAAATCAATAACCAGTTTCTTTGTTTTTGAAACATTTAACTTGAGGGAGAACTCATTGCACCAGTTAGTAACATCATTAAGAATGGGCCCATGATGGTATACTGTATCCTTTAATAAACTGACTTTTCTAGTAAGCATTGTATTTTGAGTCTTGTGTCCAAAAGCAAGACTCCCATATGCATATGAAATAAAGACGACTTTCAACGCACAAACTCTCGACTGATGCCTTTTGTTGTGGGAAATCCTTCATCAAAGGAGCAGGACACAGTCTTGCGTGGATTCAGTTGTTTTATTGAGCTCAATAACGACATCAAAGAGTGTTGGGTCTGCCCCGCAGAACAGATGAAACTGCAAGGGTTTCCCAGCTCTTATATACAGTATGATCTCAGGAAGAAGTTTTGTTTCACCGTTTCATGGGTATTCGTCTTGCCCTTTTGATATGTAGCATGAGTTGACCAGTTGGTCCTGTCCCAAGTCCTGTCCTTTGATGTGTAGCTATCCTTTGATATGTAGCATGAGTTGACCAGTTTGTCCTGTCCCAAGTTCTGTCCTTTGATGTGTAGCTGTAATTGTTGGAGCTGCTTCAGATATGTTAAGACAGCCGACACATTACACAATGTGCTTGAATTAAAACTGTGGTGTTGAATACAGATAAATTATATATATATATATTTCCATCAATTATATATATATAAGTGTTTTATGTTCTACTTCAGTATGAAATAAAGATGACTTCCAACACACAAACTCTCGGCTGATGATTTTTGTTTGGCACAACAATTTCGGCACTGCAAGCAAGGTACTCTCAGTGACGGAACTCTGACTGAGCAATGGAGGGGAAAAGCAATGCCCTTTGTTTGGCACAGCAAACTGCTGTTCATACATTTCTACCGCACTTTAACAACTATAAATTACAAGAGTCATGCAGCTTATGGTCACTACTTGTGCTTGCTAGATTAAGACTATGTACAGTTAATATAACTGACAAAACTCCTTTACATACAACATGTGACAACTTTTCAAGATAAATTTGAGGCTGGTAAAAAATATCATTAGGGTTATTTGTCCCTCCTGTGTAGCTTGACAAGGATACACAAATGTCAGTGTAGGCAGTTTCCAGGGTGAAGAATAATTTCCATCAGCCTAATATTTTAATATTACTTGTACAAGTAAATGTTGCCAAGGGCACAATGAAATATACATTTTTTCCAATGCCCTAGTTTTGCAAGGGTACTAAATGTATTCACTCTTCATCTTCAAGACACAATCACAATACCCATAAGATATAATGGCAATTTAATAGGTCATAACGTTTTGTTAATTACTACATTAACATTTTGTCCTTCATTATATATTTCAGGTGCTTTTTTTGGAAAGCTAGGCAAGAATATCATTAAAGGCTGAAAATGTTGCCCCTTGTGCCTTATTAATGTTCGGTGAAAGACTAATGAGAGCCTTTTGCTGTTTTTAGTTTTTTTTTTCGTCTTTAGCACTCATTAAACCTGTCCTAAGCCTATAGTAAGACAGTGAAACCTCTTCCGAATAATGCTGTAGTTGTTAGTTCATCCATGTTGCATATACGCATCTTAAGTTTTACTTGTGGTTTAGGATGTATTCATTTTTTGTAAAGATACACACAGTGCCTTCAGAAAGTATTCTCCCCCCTTGAATGTATTAATAATTTGTTATGTTGCAAATACAACTAGAAATACACTATATAGGATTTTTGTCACTGAGCCATATACATTACTCTATAATTTCAATAAGTTCCGGTAATTATTTACACGTAATCTAAAAGGAAACTGAAATGTCTTGATTGAGAATTAAAATCTTGAATTATCTTGAAATATTGCTCAATGGAGAGCAAGTAAAGAACTGGGAAAAAATGCAATGGATAACAAAAAGCAAAAATGTGCGTGAATTTTGTATTGAGCCTTTGAAACAGTCTGAGAAGCTTCAAGAACACCTCTCAGACCAGGATTGTCCTGATACAACAAATATGTAAAAGAAAACACATAAGGGGTATTTATAAAATTACAGCCTTACATAATTCAATTCAGAGACAACACTTTTACAATTCACAAACACAATACTCCTTAAAACAAAAGTTCAACAAAAATATTCACAGCAATAATGGGTTTCGTCAAAATTCACCCATCATAGTACTGATCAGGTCCAGACCTGCTTAATCTCCTAAATCTGACATGGTTAGGCTTCCAGGTGTTAGCACAGCTTTTGTGTCAACACTTTGCACCTTGTAGCATAAGTCATTGCTTATGTGTATTTGTCTCTTATGTACATGGTGTTCTTATTTACACTTCAGTCCATTTGTTAATAATAATAATAAAAAACTTAATTTTATATAGCGCCTTTAAAGGTGGCTTCTCAAAATGCTTTACAGGATGACAACAACAATAAATAAGAATAATATACAAGATAAAACACAATTGCAATATATAGAGGAGACCGTGGATGGTGGTACTAAGAAAAGCAGAGGTGTGAAGAATGGAACCAGTTAAGTAAAGGCTTTTCTAAAGAAGAGGGTTTTGAGTCTTGATTTGAAGGAGTTTAGAGAAGGTGGCTGATATCCTTGGTGAGAGAGTTCCAGAGCTTGGGGGCATAATAGGAGAAGGCCCTGTCACCCATACAATGTAGATGGGCTTGGGGGACAGTAAGGAGAGCAGAATTAGAAGAGCAAAGGTTGCGAGGTGGGGAGTAGGGCGACAATAGTTCAGACAGGTACTGAGGTGGCAAGCCATGCAAAGCTTTATAGGCGAGCATGAGGATTTTAAAATCTACACAGAATTTGACCAGAATCCAGCGCAAGGACTCCAGGATAGGAGTAATGTGATCATTTGCACTAGACCTGGTCAGGATTCTGGCTGCTGAATTTTGGACATACTGCAGTTTGTTCAAAGTAAATTTAGATACCCCAGCGTGTAGAGCATTACAGTAGTCAATTCGAGAGAACACAAATGTGTTGATCAGCTTTTCAGCCACAGTTAGTGATAGCATAGGGTGTAGTCTAGCAATATTTCTGAGGTGAAAAAAGATGTTTTGAGAGTATGCTGCACATGTGGGTTGAATGTTAAGCCAGAATCGAATATAACCCCAAGGTTTTTCAATTTAGATTGAAGCTCAAGTACAGAACCATCTACAGATAGGGTTACAGGACTGGTTTTACGAAGCTGATGGGGGGTGCCAATAAGCATTACTTCAGTCTTGTCACAGTTAAGATGAAGGAAGTTTTGAGTCATCTAAATTTTTATGTCAGAGATGCAATAAGATAGAATAGAGACAGCCACATCAGTGTCAGGTTTAGTATGGATATATATTTGAGTATCATCAGCGTAGAAATGAAAGCTGAGGCCATGTTCTCTTAAAAGCTGACCAAGTGTAAACATGTAAATGCTGAAGAGCAAGGGGCCCAGTTTTGAGCTCTGAGGAACACCAGACTTAACAAGACCGATTTCAGACCTGTGCCCATTAAGAGAGCCAAAGTGACAGTGATCAGTGAGGTAAGATTTGAACCATTTGAAAGCAGTGTCAGAAACTCCAAACACAGTCTCAAGATGAGAAAGCAAGATGTTATGGTCAACAGTATCAAAAGCAACACTGAGATCAAGAGGATGAGTATAGAAAGAGAACCAGAATCAGAAGCTATTAGAAGATCGTTAGTGACAGCACATTTTAGAATTTTTGCAAGAAAGGGTAAATTGGAGATGGGGGGAAATTGTTAAGATTGTCAAGAGCCATGTTTGGCTTTTTTGGCACGGGGGTAATGGCAGCAGTTTTGAGGACTGTTGGTACAATGCCAGTGCTCATGGATTCATGTATAATATTGAGGACAGTGGGACAGAGAGAAGAGAAACAGGACTGAAATAAAGTGGTGGGAATGGGATCTAAAATAGATTTGTTGGGTTTCATGCATGTAATTAGTTTATTGAGGGATGCTGAGTCAAGAAGAGAGAAGCTGGAGAGAATGGAACCAGAGAAGTTGGATGAGGAGGGAGAAGGTATGGAAATGATATGCGTAGTGGAGAGAATGTAATGCCGGATGTTGTCAATCTTGAACTAAAGAAATCTAAGAATGTGTTGCAAAGTTGTGATGAAGCAGGCAATGTGGTGGGGCAGTTTGGCTTGAGCAGTCTGTTGATGGTGGAGAAAAGATGTCTCAGGTTGTTTTGGTGATTTTCAATGATGTGAGAGAAGTAGGTGGATCTTGCAGACTCTATAGTAACCTTATTTTCAGACAAGTAATCTCTCCAAGCCTGATAATGTACATTTAGGCCAGAAAAACGCCACCTACACTCAAGTTTGCGAGAGGCTGCTTTCATGGATTGCAGATGGTCATTGTACCAGGGGGCAGGGAGAGAGGAGGAGATTGTTTCCAATTTTTTTAAAGGAGCAAAGGTATCAAGGGTAGATAAAAGTGGGGCCAGCAGGGGGCGCTCACCCTGCGGTCCATGTGGGTCCTAATGCCCCAGTATAGTGACGGGGACACTATACCGTAAACAGGTGCCGTCCTTCGGATGAGACGTAAAACTGAGGTCCTGACTCTCTGTGGTCATTAAAAATGTCAGGGCGTTTCTCGGAAAGAGTAGGGGTGTAACCCTGGCATCCTTGCCAAATTTCCCATTGGCCCTTACCAATCATGGCCCTAATAATCCTAATAATCCCCATCTATGAATTGGCTTCATTACTCTGCTCTCTTCCCCACTGATAACTGATGTGTGGTGACCATTCTGGTGCACTATGGCTGCCGTCGCATCATCCAGGTGGATGCTGCACATTTGTGGTGGTGGAGGGGAGTCCCCTTTATCTGTAAAGTGCTTTGAGTGGAGTGTCCAGAAAGGTGCTATATAAGTGTAAGCAATTATTATTATTATTATTATTATTATTATTATTATAACTGTATTTTGTCCTCTAGAGGGTCAGAGGAAGAGAAACAAGGAGGACAGAACAGAATTTGCAAACCTTGGGTGATCAATTGATTGATAGTTGCAGAGAGAATATTAATTGGTACTATGTGTTGTGATTTTAATTTAGAAGAAATATTCTATGGCTACATAAGTGAGCTCTTCCATTTAACACAATCTTTGCAGAACATGAATATGGTGATACGGTTGTTGTCTGAAGTCCCCTTTATTGTTTCTTTTTAATAAGTTTGGAGGTATATTAAAAATATCTAGCAAACCAGAATGGTTGTACAGTTATTACAAAACAGGAATTACAATTATTTAATAAATTACAGTAAGATCAATATTTTTAAAGAATGAAGGGAAAATAATTTAAAAATAGAAAATACATCTTCCTTAAATCATTTGTTAATATGGACTATTATGGAAAATTATTGTTCCCTTGATGTTAACATCATATTATTTCTACTCTCTTCATCATTTATTGCTATTATGCCCTATTACCTCTCTGCCTACCTGTGAAGCCTAACACCTTAAACTGCAGATGTACAGTATACCTGCCCATTTTTGTTTGTTGCTTCTACATGAATAGCATTTAGTTCTGGTATGTATTTTCAGTATGTTATTAAGTATTATGAAATGCAAGTTAAAGTATTTTTCAAGACATTATGATTATTTGCTTATGTTCCATTTTAATGCAAACATGGCAACTCTTGGGGTTTTTTGGGGACATGTTTATGTAACCGTTCACACAAATGCAAAGAAAAAAGCTGGTATTCAGATGTTGTTGTGCTGTTATCCTCTCATCCAGTAATAAGGTGCATGTCCAGACTGTGTTACTAACAGTCAAGTTCCTTGTACAGTACATAGTTACATGAACTAAGAGAAAAATAAGCTGTTATATCTTGGTAACAAAACATTACTTTGTTTTGTCTGTTTGTAGGGGGCACCTTCAGATAGCTAATTCGCAAATAATATGAATACAAATGAAAACAATTTGATCTTACTTCGTGAAACTGAAAATCCAGACTTTTGTCAACATATGTACTAAAGATAACTGGCTGAGTGATGTAATTTTATGAAATGGTCCCCTGGTGCTCATTGAATCTTTACTCCCTAAGTAATCAAAACAGAACACCCACTAGGCACAGTGTGATCTCGCACACAGGTGTGAAATACAGTAGGTTTATTAACTTCTCTAATGTCATGCAATAATCATCAGTATTATGTTCAAAATTGGCATTGAAGGGTTTATGACAGATGAGTGGACCTGTCCAATCTATTCTTGCACAGGTCCAGTAGTGGTATCCTTCCTTAATGGAGGTGCTGTTATCATTGAGACAAATGATTTTGGTCAAATTCACAACAGCACAAGATTTCATTTTGAACATTTCTATGTTCATTCTGGTTCCAGTGACGTCAGAGAGAAAGACCATGCATGCCACTGCTGCTGAATAAAAACATTGAATAATATATCTATCATTAGCTATAATATCTAATTAAATAACTACATAGACAATTAAAAATATTACTCAACTTATTTTTTACTTATGTTTTACTGTGCGTCATCACACAACTACGCCCAGTTTTCAGCGACCAGCTTAGGCACTCCGTTTCTCCCCGCAACTCATAAAACAGGAGGACTGACCATCTGGCCCTGGGCAAGGACAATCTCCGACAGTGCATCTAACAAATGGTGAGTTGTGATAATGTCTTCCACAGGGAGCATCCCTGTGTTTTGTGAGTCCTGCAGCATGTACGGCGTAGACTGTTCCACCAACAATGTAGATAATTTTAAAATCCAGAAATGTTTAGTTATAATAGACTTTGAGGACAGAATTTGTGTTCTGGGGGGGCGCATTAGCACACTTTCTGAAATGAAACAGATGGATGGATAGATTTGGCTCAGTTGGATGACTTAGTCAACTCAGAATTGGCTGTAGTACCTCCCAGCCCAGCTGTTTCCAGTTCGGTGCCGGCACCAGTAGCAACCACATGCGAGCCCTTGGTCGTAGTCAGATGGGGATCCAAGATCTCAAGGACTAGACCTCCTGCACACCAGTCACCAATCTGACTCAGCAACAGGTTCTCTGCTCTCGGCAGTGCAGATAATGTGCTTATAATTGGCGACTCAATAATCAGGAATATTAGAATTCCTAACTGTCATAAAACAGTGGTTTCCCTTGTAGCGGCGAGGCTTATTAATAAGGCAGAATTAAGTGTTTCTGAGCTTTCCCAAATTAGGCCCCATTTCTCTGTTCATCTCTGTGGTGCAGCCACAGAGAGACTATTCATGCAGGGTGATTTAAGGTCCTAGGACAGCTCCCAAAGGGGGATGCACTTAGCTAAGCCTGGCTATCATGATCAATGGTCATCCATTGGCGCCTATCTGACTAGGGAGTGCCAGATGGACATCTGGACTGCATTCCTAAGTGTCAGGAGTAAGTGACTCATATCTCACCTTGATCAACCAATCAGGGACTGGTAGGGCCGAGTAACCCACGTGGGACTCTGATGCCCATGGAACTTTCAGCCAATCAGCGAGCTGAAGTTCCTCCAGGTAAAAACAGGCAACACAGAGAGCCTGAGAGATTCGAGATTCAGAGGAGATTCAGTAAGATCCAGGAGAATTCTGTGGACAATTCTAAAGGGAATTCAAAGGAGAATTCCAGGGCAGGACGGCCCAGGAGCAGAAGGCTCCCAAGGGCAGGACATTCTAGCAGCGCGCCTCCTGACCATCCTGAGACTCAGCCCTGACAACCACAGAACAGCCAGTGTGTCCGAGTGCCAGAACTTTCCTTTGTTCTAAGAGTCTAGAGCGGAGGTTGCCAGAAAGTAACTAGAGGATCCACCCGAGGTTAGCACCAGCAGCAGGCCTCGTGAACAGGTCGGAACTGTGGACAGCTGAATCACTATTCAGAACTAGCTCTTCATCAGGAACGAGAACCGGTCCTCTTCCTGACTTGCTGGGACTCACAGTCATCTTTTCTCCTGTGCACAAACTTTGCTAGTTAAAGCCAACAGTAACTAGCCGGTCAGTGAGCATCAGTAGCGCACCGTCGCAAGCCGCACAGCACAGCCTGGCACCGAGCCAGAGAGCGCGGATTGGACAGCAACAGCCTGCAACTGTTTCTTTGTGCCCGCAGGAGATCTGAATCCCCAGAGATTGGATGAGTATTCAACTTCAATGCATTACAGCTCGAGAATTCAATTGTTATCCCAACCAGTTGATATCAATTTAATTCCTAAGAGTTATGTACTTGTTTTGAGTATCTAATGTAGAAGTTATAACCAAGTTCATTTATGAAACGGTCTTAATGAATGATATACTGAACGTATGTCCTCTTGATATGTGTAACACTTTGTAACTGACTGAATATATACCTTTTGTATTCTGATAGCCCTCTCGATAAGATCTGTTAGTTTTGCATGCATATTCTATGTATTTAATGTATGTAAATGTATCCTCGTGTATTAGTACCTGTGTGTGTGCGTTGTTTGAGTTATGTCGCATGGTTGGATTCTAAAGCCATCAAAAGAATCAACTTTGTGATTTACTGCTACAATTAATAATTGTCTCAGTAAATGCCCAAACCCTACAGAACTGGTGCCTTCAGAGAGCCACTACATTTAATTTTGCTATGGCAACGTTACATATTTGGCGTCCCTGAGCCGGTTTTCTTACACCCTAAAAAAATGCCTACCTTGGGCCAGAGTTTCTGACATTGAGGTGAAACTAGGCATATTTTCCAGCAATGAGGTCTCTACCTTAGTTGCTCACGCTGGAATTAATGATATAAAGTACCAACAATCCGAAGTATTAAAGAGTAATTTCATTTCTATGTGCACAAAAAAATGTCAGAATTTAATTGCGTTTAGTCCCTTACCAGTCCCCTTCAATGGGTATGCAACCTTTAATAGGCTATACTCCCTAAAACACTGGTCAGAGACTTGGTGTGAATCCAATAGAATAACCTTTATCAATAATTGGGATGTTTTTTGGGAACGGCCTGGCTTTTATAAATGGGACGGTCCCCTCCCCTAACTGGTGGGGATCATCAATTTCTATCCCAAAATATAGCAGACAAATTGCCTGCCTGACTACTAAGAGCACCGCCCAGGCCTCAGCCTGGCAATCTTAAATTGCATGCTGTCTCTACTCTAACCTTTAGTTCACATCTTGTGCCAACCCTGGTTCTATGCTACACCGCATCCCATAAATCACACAACTATTCAGAACCAGAAATGATTGTGAATAGCCCGAGCATAGCAACTATCACTAGACCTAGACGAGAATTCATCAGGCCTTTAGGGGCTCTTGTTCTGATAATTTAATTTTCACTCCACTGGTAAGCTCAAATCAATTACAATTATTCAATTATTCTCATAAATATCTTGGGTTAAATTGGCGATATGTTCCTGACAATTCTGCAGCCAGGTAGTAATCAAGAGCCAACTGGTTTTGCACAACAACCGTTCAGAGAGCTACCATTTAATCATTTATAGCTTTCAACCCCTCAGAGGTTTCATTAACACATTTTTAGAAGTAAGTTAGAAGTAATTTTAACTTTAAGAAGTAGCCATATTAATACATTCTCGAGCAAGCTTACCAGTAGTATAAAGCGACACCTTTCATCAAACTTTTTTGACAGGTACCACGCCCCCTCTTTCAGCCAATGGGAGTCCGCGGTGAGTGGATGTCCCACCCCTTGCCAGCCAATGGTGGGTTGTTATGGGTGCATGTCCCGCCCCCTCAGGAGCCAATGGTGTGTTGCTAAGGGTCGGAACTCCCGCCTTCCCCCTGCCAGTTGGGCCGGAGCCTCAGGGTTCAAAAGCCCCAGCCGCCGCATCCCTCGATTTATGTGTGTGAAAGCATGTATTGGTTTGGAAGGGGACCGTGTCTTCCGCGGGGTTGAGTGCGCTCTATTATAAACCTAGGGAATCGGGGAGTTACGGCGGCATGGGGAGTCTGGTGAGGGCCGTGAGATCCCGGGGTGTGAGCGGCGCTGGCCGCAGCCGGGTGGCCAAGTGGTTGTCCGGCCAGGCGGCTTATATGATGCAAAAGCCGGCGCACGTACGTTTTAAGAGAAACAGGATGTTGGTGTCCGAAATGGACTGGCAGTGGCAGGCCGACTTGGTGGACATGAGAGAACACCACGAGTTCAACGACAGTTTCTGTTACATCTTAACATGTATAGACATGTTGTCTAAATACGCGTGGGCCAAGCCGCTGAAAACCAAGTCTGGAGGGGCCGTGACAGGCGCCTTCCGAAATATACCGCAAGAGGGGCGTGCTCCTTAAAAGCTCCAAACGGATGAGGGTAAAGAATTTCTTAACAGGACCTTCCAAATTTTTCTCAAACGTGAGAATATTGAACATTTTGTTACGGCCAGCGATGTGAAGGCTAGCGTGGTCGAGAGGTTTAACAGAACTATTAAAACAAAAATGTGGAGGTACCTGACACACAAAAACACCTTTCGGTATATGGACGTCCTATCAGATCTTATTTACTCTTATAACCATAGTTACCAAACGACTATTAAACGAGCCCCGGCTTCTGTTATGTCCAACAACTCCCTTGAGGTGTGGAGAACGGTCTATGATGAACACTTTAAGAGAAAACCGTCAAAGTTTTCATTTAATGTGGGTGATCGCGTGTGGGTGTCCAAAATAAAGGGAGTGTTTGAGAAGGGATATGAACAGACCTTCACGGATGAAATTTTCATTGTCAAAGAGCAGGCCTTGGCTCTGAGACCCTATTACAAACTGCAGGACTACGCAGGCGACGACATTAAGGGCTCCTTCTATGCAGAAGAGCTACAGAAGATAAACTACGATGTTGAGAACGTCTACCGCATCCAAAAGATTTTAGCAGCCAGGGGTTGTGGGAAAAACAAACAGCTTTTGGTAAAGTGGCGCAGCTGGAGCGATAAATTCAATAGTTGGGTAAAGGCTTCCGAGGTCAGAGACATATAGAGGTGTTGAAAAATGAACCCCAATGGCTTCTATGTTACGCTGGCCAGTAATTCATCCTCAAAGATTTTTCCAAAGAACACCAGCGCGTGCTTCACAGAGCATCTGGCAAAGGCGATTGACCTGGACGGGAGCTGGGAAGTGGGCCTGGTCGAGCTACACTATCCGCATACGCTAAACACGTTTGATGAAGACAAAGTTTTTCGGTTCGTCAGCGAAGAGCTCAAGACTATATGGACATGTACCTTACCGAGAGGGTACTACACAAACATCGAGCAGCTCTTGCATGAAATGAAACGGGGTGCGGAAAAATCCAAGTTAATGACTGTAAGTCTTAAATACAACCCCATTAGCCGGTCGGTAAAGATTATTAGTGATAACCGGTTTGTTATACATGTGCATAACCATCTGGCGAGGATGTTGGGCTTCAAATCAGGTGTCAGAAGTATAAAATCACCGCACTCCGACGATATGACTGGCGGATTTAACACCATGTATATATACACAGATATCATAGAACACCAGTTTATAGGCGACGTCTACGCACCGCTTTTGCGTTGTGTGTCCTTCAGAGGCATGGATGGTGAATTCGTCACAGTATTGTACAACAAACCCCATTATGTGACGGTGAGCATCGATCATTTTAACAACATCACTATTGAAATAAAGATGGATCAAAACGAGCACGTGTCATTTGCATTTGGTAAGGTCATCGTCAAGCTGCCTTTCAGACCTGTGAAAGCGACAAACATCTAAAAGGATGACGATCACCAAGAGCTACGTGGATCCTTCTTTGTATACACACTACTACAAACAACAGGCTGGTTATGGATTACCAGGATTATCTGGGCTACCAGTTCAGTACGGCAAGGGTATAGGGGGTATTTTCAGAGCACTATTTAGAAAAGCCGTGCCTTTTCTGAAACGAGGGTTTGAAATAGCTAAGCCGCACATGGCATCGGCGGATAAAAATGTAGCCAAAGACATGGTTAGCAACGTTACAAGTGTGGTCATGTCTAAGGTGGCTGCACATCAGCAGGAAGGTTCGGGTCTAGCATACATCCGCAGAGGTGTCAAGAGAAAAAGACAGATGTCATCATCGAACCGTTGGGGGCCTCCGAAACCTGATAAAAGAACGGCTAGGAGAAGACAGTCATCTCATAAAAGCTTCAGGTCGACCAAGAAGAGGGCCGTGACACACCTCAATCAACGAGATATGAAACGAGACATATTTTAAAAATGGCTTTTGTTAACGGCGGGTCTGATGAATGCGCCAAGTTGGAGATTGACATATTTCAATTAGCGCCTACCCAAACAAGCATCGAGAAAAGCTTTTACATAGAAGTTCCACCCCTCACGGCCCTAACAGAAAACGCACCTCTGGAGTTCTACATCGCAGGCAACGGAGAAGATTATCTAGATTTAAACAACACGCTGCTCTATTTGACCTGTAAAATAACGGAAGCAGACGATCGGGACATTGATGCGGCAGCCCGTGTGAGTCTGGTGAATTACCCCATCGCTGCAATATTCAGCCAGGTTGACATCACTGTAAGAGACCGATTGATCAGCCAGAGCAACAACTGTTATCCTTACAGAGCCTTTATAGAGTCTATCCTGAACTACAGTGAAGAGACGTTGTAGACGCAGTATTCAACAGGGCTCTTTTACAAATACACAGTCTGGCAACACGAGTCCACAATTTTGGATGGACCCAATCAGGGGTTCCGAAAAAGAGCACCATACACGACGCAAAGCTGAAAACTGGAGCTCTTGGGTCACATTCACGCAAACCTGTTTTTTCAGGACAAACTACTACTGAATGGCGTTGACCTGAAAATAAAACTCCCGCGCAACAGAGATGCTTTATGCTTAATGAACAACATTCGGAGAACACAAACTAAGCATACTCTCTGCATCTTTGTTTGTGAAAAGAGTGTCACCAGGGGTCAGACTGGGACACGCCGAAGCACTCCTGATGGCCAATGCTAAATACCCCATAGATCGCGTACAGATGAAAGTCTTCAGTCTGCCTGCAGGGAGCCATGTGTGTAACCAAGAAAACCTCTTTCTTGGGCAGTTACCCAAAGTGGTAATTTTGGGGTTTGTGGACAACGCAGCATTCAGCGGCAGTTTTACACAAAACCCCTTCAATTTTAAACACTACAACGTTAACTTTCTGGCTCTCTACGCTGACAGTGAACAAATCCCCACTAAACCGCTTCAACCAGACTTCCAGAATGGACATTGCGTCCATGAATATTTTAATCTGGTGGAAACATCCAAGCCATTTTATTACAAACATTTTTAACTATATTGTGCATGCTTTTTAATATACATTTCAAGTCATTTATCACAAACACACATACCCACAGATGAGAGAAAAAATGTTACAAAGACAACCATGTGGCTCTAGGTATTAATGATCATCTCCTTTCTACGGTTATCTTAGAGACCGGGTCTGGCGTCGACATCTCTACTGGTCATTTTAAAGTTTTGACAGATGCTGCACATCCCAGCGGGGCAGCCTTTCAAGTAGCTCTCGGTAACCAGCATTGGCTAGCAAGGTGCCCGGCACGTTGATTTCGGCCATAGCCTCCATAAATACATCCCAACCGTTTGGTTTCTTACCGACCGCAACTGCTTGTTGCTGCATGAGAGCCCTGACAAGATCAATCATGTGAGAGCCCTCAACGGGTGCCCCCTTGTACACAAATTCTCCTTTTTTATTCCAGGCTATTATCGGTTCATTGCGAGCCATAGTCTTTAACAAGAGCTGGGTATTTCTCCGGAACCGCTGAGAAACACTGTCCAAAATATAACCAAAGTCAGCGTCGCTCGATGACGGCTGTTGTGCTAACGTGCGTAATAGCTTGGCAGGTGCACTTTCTGGTAGTACAACAGTTAAAGTTCCCTTTTCGCAAGTCTGCTGGTGTATTAATGTCAAATACCGTTGTAACACCTGAGTGTACAATTTCACTTTTTCAGATTCAGCCAGATGTGAGTTCTGAAGAATGTCTCTCATTTCATCATCCAATCAGCGGGTTAGTAATTTTCTTACATTGCTTTCGATGCCAGACCGCTCTCGGAGTTTATCGAGCTGTTTCTGAGGTACCAGGTGCTCCATTATTGACGTTGTAGAAGCCCCGTAATCAGTGGTACTGCAATACTCAACAGGGTCCCAATAAAACCGCCGACCTGGTTCACCAAGAGTCTCTTTCTTTTAAAAGAAAGACCCTTTAGACTCAACGTCTTTATAAGCTTTCACTTTCTCTTCAGGGTCCCAACTGCTTAGCAGATAACGGTATGTTCCCTTTCAAGGTATTCAAGGTGATTTCAGCTATGGCCTGTACAAGATCATTTGAAGCCCCACAGAGAATAGCTTTCCGTTGATTGGGGGCGGCTTTTACCAGAAAAGGTTTCTCCGAACGCGCGAAGACATGACGACGGCCCGAATGTGTTTTTTTGACTGATTCTATGGTTGCGAGATCGCCGACTTTTAGATTTTTTAAATACATAAGCCGTGGGTACATCTGGGGGGAAAAGACCTGTTCGCAAGCGATAGTCATCTGGGGTGTCGGCATTTAAATCAACAAGTAACCAAAAGTTTTTTTAGTAGCGTCATTGAACGCTTCAAAAAAAAATTGGCTACATTTGGGTACATCTGCAGGGACAGGGCTGTAATCTGTAGTTTATTTCTAGGGTTTTTAAACAGCACCATGTACTTTGTATTTAACGCTATGGTTCTACTTTTCCGGCCTTGACAAAACACATTTTGGACGATATACGTGATGCTAAGGTTTCGGTGGTGTACGTATTTGGTAAAAGCTTTTTCTATCTCATTATTTTCACATGCAGACTCCATCAAATCATCAACTATAATCAAATTTACTCGATCAGGTGGCAGTAGCTGATCACCAGAAAACGACATCGGTAGACCTTCTATAAACTGAATGTATGGAAATTTCAAAAGCAATACAGCGTATAGAGGTTCCCATCAGCTGTAACACCAGACTATGTTTTCGGGTTTACGAGTCATAACGGTATCACCATTCTCCAAGAGTTGTTTTATAAAATAACTTTTACCACAATTTGAGGGTCCAGACAAAATGCATGAAAAAGTGTGTTTTAACCTGACATCCATTGTGTTAATATCCGTAGGGCAACGATGTCAAATTTTCTTGCAGCACCCGCTTGTCATACAGCACCTTCTGGGTTTCCTTTAAGGTCCGGGTCTCAATGCGCCAATCCTTTTTAACACGCACAATCATCGGCTGTTGAAATGTGTTTAAATTCCACCATAAGGGTTAACGCCATAGTCAAAAACCAAGTTTCGCAGAAAAAGTTTACTTTTTCACAATTGTTTACATTGAGCGTAATATCTTTCACCTTTAAACAGGCTTTCCCACCAGACAGCTGGTACCCGTACGACTTGGGTCCTGTTGATACAAACCCGGTGATGTGTTGACCAGCATCAATTTAGCTGGTCAGCTCACCCAAATAGTCACCCAGTCCCGGATTCCAATCACCCTCCCAGCTCACAAAGATAACGGAATCTGTGTCGTGGTACAGACAGCGGCCTTGCAAAGCATTTAGCAGGTTGTATAACTCCAAGCGGGCATAGGCTGTTGTAAAGCTAGCCATGAAAATGTTAGTGTTTGAATGGCCTGTATAGTGGTCTTTAGTGTGTTTCCATATAACACAGGCTGTGTTTTCATTGATAAACTCGCAGGTTGACACCTCATGATATGGCATAAATAAATACTTGAACAATTCATCGGGGTTTCTCACAATGGTGGCCTGTGGTAAATTGTCTCTTTGGCCATAGGTGCCCCACAAACTGTTCAAGGCAATTTTTGAAAGCTGTCTTTTGGCCGGATTCTTTTTAATGTTGTCAGGGTCCAGCCGGATACCCTTTTTTTCTTAATATTCGCAGATATATCTTTGTTGTTTCGAGACATCCGTACACCGCTCTGGAAACCCCGACGCTTCCTGTTTCCCTTTCAGATGCAGCTTGATGTAGTTGGAAAAAAGATTGTGTGAGGACTTTTCAAAATGCCAAATTTAGTAAATTTTACCCACTCTATACACCAGATCTAAGGCCGTCTGTAATTCCGGAGTGCACCAGACACCAGTCAAGGCGCGATCTTCATCACTGTGCTCGCAGGGAGTGGTCTGTTTTGTTTCAGCACACGTACGACACAGTGTGAAAAGCAGTTTTTTGTCAATTTTGGTTGGTAGAACATGAAAGTACAAACGTTTGGGTGGGTAAACTTACTGTAAAAATACAGTTTTAAATCTCCAAAGTTGTTATAAATTATTCGGGGGTGACCCAGTAGATATTTTTTAGTTTTGTTCACAAACGGATACAGACATGTGAAATCATAGTAATGAATTTTTTCACAAGGTTGTGCAATGTAATGCAAACAAATAGCATTTGTTCTCCCCCAAAAAGTGAATCGCGCAGTTGCAAAGGCTCCGGTAACTGCGCAGCAGTTAGAAATTTACCCAAGTCTCCATTTTCAACAAGCATGTCTCTGAACTTGTGCTCCCACAAAACACGCACATTAAAACCTCTTATTTTGAGAAAATTAATTTTCACCATCGTCTTTTTTTGTACAACCAACCAAAAGTAGTGTTTGTCAGCAGATTAAAATAACAAATGCTACAACCGTGAAAAAAGCAACCGTTGAACTCAAAGGCTGTCTGCACTCCGTCAATTACAGCATAACCATCCAGAAAATATAGTCCAACCTTGAACTCACTGGGTGTGGTTAACGCGTGTTGGATTTTAACGTGCTCTGTGTGTTCGATATTCATAAGCCATTGAATGCTGGGTGTAGAAAATCGTTTTTGCTGGTGGTGATAATTGTCATGGGGTAGCAACACTATCGTCTCTTCCTGTAAAAACATACAGATGCAGCCATTCAAAATGCGCGGGCGATACCGCATCATTTTCTGGTACGCTGTACGCAGTCTACCGTGAGTTACCGGTAAATACCGCTAGTTACCGAAAATTCTCCTATACATTTAGATTTATTTTTCTTGGGATTTTGGGATCAAACGTGGAAGGATTAGATTGTAATCGTTTTTATTTTTCAAATACGTTTTAGAAAAGTTTAATCTATACCTACCCAGACTGCACGCCTTCCTAAACCCTGCCCTGACCACTTTTACTCCTGTCCTGCTCTTCCCCGCGCACCCCAGCTGGGCGCTCTTTGGCCTCTGCCCGGGACAAATGTATATTTTGATATTTACACCCGGCGCGGCACCGAGGGAGCGTCTGCATTTATAACTTAGTTTTTAAAATTAGTCAAGCAATATGAAGCATCTCCTTTTACTTTTAAGTCCCTTAAATACATTGAGCACAGCTTTCTCACCACTTAAGATTGCTTTTTGATACCATCCTTACACAAAGCAGAAACTTTCCGATGACATATAGTCTTTAATTTTGTTACGTTATACGTTTTAGGAACGTTTCATCTAAACAAACACCACAAAACTATTCTCGATTGTATTTCTGAATGTTATGTTACACCTACAGTAGTTCACTGCTTTAAATATGTAGTGGTTTTGATGGGTTTACTGAGACAATTATTAATTGTAGCAGTAATCACGAGGTTGTTCGTCGGGGCTTTTAGAAAATCAATCGTCAGAACAACTAACAACGCACACACACGGGTTCAATACACGGGATACATTTATTAATATAACTGTGCAACAAACATATACCAGTCTGCCTGGATACGAGCGGCAGACCTTACGGTGAGGGTTATCAATATACAAGGTATATAATCTCGAAGAGATGCAAACACAAAGAGATACACAACAGAGAATATATGTCAATATATATCGTTCGGTTACCAAATCGCTAATCAGTGTTATTACCCACTGTTACTCTAAACTCGGAAGTAAATACATTACTCATGAATTAAATCGATAACAACTTGTGTTGAGGTACAATTGAATTCTCGAGACGCAATGTAGAACATGGGGTTTACTTATCCACTGTGTTTGGATTTGGAGTTTCCCGGCACGAACACCAAACCAGCTGACAGGCTCTGTTGCAGCCTCTGTTCCAGCGGCTGTCCAATGGGCGTTGTGACGGCGTCCTCTGGCTACCGGCCAACCAGTCGAGGTGCAGCTCGGAGTAGGACGGGCGGAGGAATCTGACTGCGGCGCGCAGGGCAGTCGTTGCTCCGAGGGGATCTACCAGCAGTCCGGCTGGCTAGTAGAAAGTCTCTATGCACAGAGTGTGACCGCGAGTCCTCACAAGTCACTCTTTTGCCTGGGAAGAAACTGGTTCGTTCCCGGTCCAGCGCTGCTTCTGAATAAGCTATTCAGGTTGTCGACGAGGGTCCAACTGTAGGCTGCCGTTGATCAAGCGGAGCATTCACGTTGGTAGAATTCTGAGTACGTACGGGATCCTCGGCCTCGCGCTTAGAACAAAGTCCAAGTCCTTTTGCAGACAACAGCAGTTGTCACGTGATTGTCTCTGAGGATGCGCGAAAATGGCCAAGGAGAGCCCAGAACTGAGCTTGCGCTCCCTTTTTGATCAAGACCCAGATGTGTGCTGATTGGTTGAGAGTTTGGCGGGCATTGTAGACCCACGTGGTATTACCACGCCCTGCCAGTCCCTGATTGGTTGGTCAAGGTGAGATATGAGTCACTTAGTCTTGACACTTAGGAATGCAGTCCAGATGTCCATTCGGCACTCCCTAGACTGATAGGCGCCAATGCATGACCATTGATCATGATAGCCAGGCTTAGCTAAGTGCATCCCCCTTTGGGAGCTGGTTTCTTATCACAAGAAAACATCTTAAATCAGCTTGCATGAATTCTTTCTCTGTGGCTGCACCACAGAGATGGAGGGTGAGATGGGGCCTCTTTTAGGAGCATACCAACGCTTAATTCTGTCTTATTAACAAGCATTGCCGCTACAAATACATCGAATTAAGAAAGTTAGGTGTAGCACTTTAGATCTTTTTTTCTGAACCAGGGAAAATCTGATCATGTTTCTCTATAACAATAATAAAAAACTTTATTTTACATATCACCTTTAAAAGTGGCATCTCAAAGCAATACAGTAGATGGAAAAACAGTTAAAAGGGACCAAAGTAAATACCAGACAAACGCAAACGCGTTTTTAATAAAATGCTTTTATTCATTCAGCAGAGAGTGAGAGGGACATCCAGCAGAGAGAGACACACACACCGGTTCTGATTGACAAAAAGTATTTGTTTTTCTACATTCCTCTTGTCTAACAGGAATGTTTTGTTTGTGGACAGACTGTTAGACTAGAGGAAAAGAGCACCTCCTTCTACAAAGCATTTCGTTGATCTGATCACGAATTCTTTTCCAGTCGCATGAAGTAAGGGTTGAGAATCTCAGATTCACCATGGTACTAATGGTTTCCCGGAGATTGCAAGGCAAGGCACTTTTGCCTCTGGACCCATCGAAATTTACAGACGTGGTCCACCCCCAGTAAATTTCAAAAGTCACAAGATTTCGAAACACGAGGGCGGCGTAGCGGTCGGCTCTTGATTTCCCGTCTATGCCGATGCACTGCAAGTACAACCCCCCCTCCATCTCCTGAGTGATGGGTAACAGTTGGATATCTGGGAGAATTATTCGTCCCACTGGCGTCTGTGAATTCCGCTCTGTAAACGGTGCTTCCTGGGGGGAGATAGACGGCGGGGACAGCATCAACAGATTCCTGCCCGGTGGTGAGCGGAGAGGCCGGGATGGAGTGTCCTGAGGCGGTGTGTGCTCTGCGGGGGGCAGAGCTTCCGCCAGGCATCGCAACCTGCGCGGCTGGGAGAGGCACTTTTCGGGAGACAGCTGCTCAACTGTTTGACTGCTGGAACATACTGTCTCCTTCCTCTGCATTTTCAGGAGTGTATCTAGCCTCCCAATCCTCCCCAGTAATGCGTCGTACTGCTCCCGCTGCTTCTGAAAAGTCTCCACACAGGTGCTGCTTCTACAGGTTGGCACCCTGGCCAGTGGCCGAGAGCAGAGACCCACGGCCTGTGGCAAAATAACATAATTCATGTAAGAAATAAAGTCACACAGTAGTATTCATCAGTCGCGGAACAGACGTCAAAATAAACTTTTATTTTTTTCTGTCTTACCGCTTTCTTTTTTACTGTCCTGGTGGTAGATTTCGAAGATCGTTTCGCCCGTGCGGTGTTTTCTTGAAGAACAGGCTACAAAGAAATAATTATAATTGAAATTAAAATTCAAAACGGCAATAATACCTTGTAATATGCGCTGTAATCGCGTATTTCAGATGAAGTCTGCTGTATTTGCTTACCCTTCGCTCTTTGGAAGCTGGAGCGGCAGAAGCACCCCGTCTCTTCCCGTAAAAGGTCTTGGTCTCCATACTGTACTGTGGTCGCTGTAGTGCAGGTTCGCAGTTTTTATTGTGATGGGAGCTCACCCAGTCCCTTGGTGTATTTATGCTATATTCACATGTACGGCTAGAATGTTCATTGTCTTCCAATGAAAGGCGGGTGCCTTTTGCCAAAGTCAGGAGACATTAGAGGCTTACCACACCCGGACTGTTAAACCAATGCATTAGCACGTCAAAGCCCATTGAGGACCCGGGCGCAATAGTTGCTTTGTCCCTTGATTTACTGATCTTCATTAATTATTGAAATCGAGTTCCTACTCTTTGCAGACGACCTTGTCCTGCTGTCGCACAGAACAGAGGCTGCGCCAGAACCTGGCACTGCTGGAGCAGCACTGTCAGACCTGGGTGCCCACAGTCAATCTGGACAAGACCAGAGTTATGGTTTTCCAGAAAAAAAGCTAGACCTCAGGGAAACAGGTACAAATTCACACTTAACAACACATTAACACCTAACAACGGGAGCAGGGATGAATTAGGCCAGTACCCACTATTGTTAAACATACAGAAAAGAATATTAAAGTATTGAAGAATTGGCTTTAGTATTAGCCATACAGAACATTTAAGTGCCCCTTTTCCATTCAGCAGGTGCCTGAGCCGCTGTGTCCTATCTTCTGACAGTCGCCGTTGTGAATGTCTGTAGAGTGTATCTTATTTTTAGTACTATATTTTTGTATTATATTCCCTATTAATCAAATTCTAAGAGTATGTATCGGCTTGTCCCCTCCTCCCGCCCCTCTCTGTGTACAGTAGAGCCTCCTGTCCAGCCAGCACATGTCCACAGACATTCACAACAGCGACATATCATAAAACATTTGCACATATAGTTAAATTATTAGTTGTTTGTCAGGAAGTTAAAAAAAAACACTTGAATTACTTATCCAGTCTCTCAAAATAAAGTTATTTTTCAAGCAATGCAACAAACGTCGGGCAATGTGTTTTTTTTTAATCCAACATTGACAGCCACATCTTAAATCTTGTCAGTCAGCTATTTTTTCTCTATTTGAATTGTGGCTTACACATCGCACGACTTTAAAAGCTAGAAAGACAGGTTTCGATTCACATTAGCTGGCGAGCCTTGTTAACAAAAAAAACAGACAATACACAGGGAGGGGGAGGTCAAGCGAGAGAGAGAGTTTCTTACCCTCTGTCAAAAAACCCAAATAACCGGGGGCAGAGACTCTGGGGGGATCATTGCGTGGTACAGAGCGGAGCTCAGTCAATTCTTATGGAATGTGTTTTCTTTCTTCATTTTTCAGCATGGAATAAACCTGTTACTTGATTCATATGGATGCCTGGTTCCGCCGGGGATTCAAAACATTTTTTTTTTTTTAATCGGGTATCAAAGGGAATAGCAGTATTAATAATGTAACATGCCACTGTTTGTGCATGAACAAAGTTATACTGAGATTTCCTTAGATACGCGAGTTGGCCTGTCGTAGAAAGATTTACAGTACAGTAAACGTCTTTACTGTGCCCGTTGTAGATATTGAATTTTACCACTGAAGGGAAATCTTAGTAGCTGAGCATAAAAAGAATAGGAGCATACTGTAACGCGTGTGAAGGCCATAAACGATATTAATTTTGGAACATAAACATACAGTACTGTATATGGCTGGTCTTGGTACTTTAAAGTAAAAAATACACACCAGTATTCCATTTCTCCCTAAACATTTTAAGCATCGAAGTCTTTAACTAAAGAGATACCGGAGTCAACAAGCATACTTTTAGAATTTGATTAATAGGGAATATAATATGGAATCGCGTATCTAAAGAATTTAATAACGATATGATTATATTCGTGTACTGCGACAGGGCTGTGTAGGGCTGTTTCGCCTCCCTCTTCATGCGACTTCCCCTGTAGCCTACTGGTCTACGTGCCCGACTACCAACTCACGGGTTGTGTGTTCAAATCCAGCTAGTGCTGGACTTTTCTTTTAACAAACATTTCTTCAAAAAAATAGAATAGCGATATTATGGACAATCAATTGACTTTTATATTTCAAAATATCACAACATGATTGATTCTAAGTCATTTTTGATAACAATCAACAAACAAACATTTCTTTGAAAAAATGAGACGTTTCCCTTGGTCAGAGATATAAATATATCATATATAAATAAATTAAATTTAACTAACGTGAAATAGCGTGTGAAAAAGTGGTAGTTTTAAGCTTTTTCTGCTAATATAATATGGAATCGCGTATCTAAAGAATTTAATAACGATATGATTATATTCGTGTACTGCGACAGGGCTGTGTAGGGCTGTTTCGCCTCTCTCTTCATGCGACTGTACCAGGAAGAGGATTTCTTTCGATTCGAAACGTGTATTTTAAAAGTTTAAGAAGTAAAAACCTTACAGCGTACACAGATTTGTAAACTGATCAGGATCGTTATCTTTGTCTTATGCATAATAATGTACACCGCTCTGTCCAGGAAATTAATAATAAACTTTATTTTATATAGCGTTTTAAACGAATAAGTAATTAGATTGCTCATAAACCTAATCACTTGCTTTTTCTTTTTATTTAGGCTCAGATTTCAACTATAGATCATATTATTAATAACCATAATAACAACCAACCAACAAAAACAACCATATAAACATAATACCAACCAAAAGCATAGATAACGACCACAATACAAAATCAAATATATCAAACCATTATACTCTCGCAAATTCCACAAATTATCATAATCCCGCCCCTTATGCAAAACCAAACCCTCCTCCCGTCCCAGTTCATCCTCTTTATCATAAACAAAATCCACCTCAATTTTCAACATAAAGCATTACTGCTTACTGGGTTTTTGAGGGGGAGGTGTCTTTCGCTGGAAATCTCGCCTGCTTCTACTTTACGAGTACAACCCCCACTCTGCCGGAGTGCTGGCTGTGACGAATTAAACCGGTTTCACAGGTATTTTCAAAGTAGGAAGTACAGTGTTAAGTGATAGCTGGGATTCAATCACAGACCATGTGACATGGGAGTCAGGAAACTAACACACAGCGCCACCAGATTTGATAACGCTATAAAAACGCTATAAAATAATGTGACTAGGCACAGAACAAGTTTACAGCACAGTACAATAATAAATGCTGACCATGACTTTAGAAGCATAAATTACCTTACACTCAATTTAAACACAAGCTGTCTTTAGCCCTCTAAGCTGGTTCATACAGAAATGTAGAGATCCAGGCTCAGAACACACAGCTTCATTAGCGAATATATATGCAGGACAACTGGAGAAGACGTTTTACAGAGGATGGATTTTTAGAAACATCCCATCAGTGACATCACTGAAGTCAACTCCTAGGTACTGTAACTGTCGTGTGGATAGTTTCATCGCTTGTTTAGATAAAACTGCAAAACAAAAAACAACAACCCATATTGTACTTCTTTGCGGCTCTGTTTGCCCAAATCATATATTCACAACGTGAAATTAGAAAATAATATTACATAACCAAAATCCGCAATATGGAAACAGAACCTGTGTAATTGTTGATAGATGATGTACTCGTAACATTTTTGCAAGACGAACTACAACATTTAAAAAATGACTTGTATGTACTTGATATCTCTAATCAATCCGCTGCACTGCATTAAAACAAAATGAAAACTAAAATGCCCTGGGCATACCGTTTCGCGCTTCTTATCAGTTGCTCAAAAGTAATTTGACCGTATGAAATGCATAATATAAACCTAGAAACATATACGTGAGCAGTATTTACGTAGTATCGGTGTTAAGACATACCTCTCAAATACTGTTAATCAAGTTAAAAATATCTCAAGACCGATTCTGGTCATAATGAAACCATGTTTCGTGTATGTTTTCTTTAAAGTACCGAGACCAGCCATATACTGTATGTTTATGTTCCAAAATTAATATTGTTTATGGCCTTCACACGTTGCAGTATGCTCCTATTCTTTTTATGCTCAGCTACTAAGATTTCCCTTCAGTGGTAAAATTCCATATGAATATTCAATACTACAACGGGCACAGTTAAGACATTAAATATACATATACATACTGTATACAGTACAGTTTTCATACGGTAATATGTTTATGTTCCTAAATCAATCTCTTTTATGAGCATGTGAAAGGCATGGTGAATCGATTCTCAAAAATTACTGTACTTTGCATGATTGGAAACAAATGCGTGATTGCGAAATGCTGTGGTGTTACTTTTACAAAGACGGTCAATGAAAAAAAGAATGTTGACATGATCAGATTTTCCCTGGTTCAGAAAAAAAGATCTAAAGTGCTACATATAACTTTCTTAATTATTAAATGTATTTAAAGCAGTGAACCCATGTAGGTGTACATGAATATAATCATATCGTTATTAAATTCTTTAGATACGCGATTCCATATTATATTAGCAGAAAAGCTTAAAATTACCACTTTTTCACACGCTATTTCACATGCTAGTTAAATACTTCGATGCTTAAAATCGTTAGGGAGAAATGGAATATGGGTGTGTATTTTTCCTTTAAAGTACCGATTCCTGGAATCTGACTGGCTAACACCCTTCTGAAGTGGTTCCATAAAATCTGGTATACGGAAAAGAAAGCGTTGATACATACAAGTATCTTTTAATACAGTCTTTGCTGTGCTCTTGAGGATCCTTGTGATATTTTGAGCTCTGGTTGAATGATAAGTGTCGCATTTTAAATCATTTTCGTAGTTAGAAATTATGAAACGCCCTGTTAAAAGCAAGGAAGTTTTTATGGCCGTTGAAGTAAAACAAAATGCTTGACAAAGTATGGCTTGGACAGATTCCAAGTGCTTGTACAAATGTGCTAAAGAAATTATACTTTGAGTATACAGCTTGTCCAAAGTCATCCATTATTAATACTATTAGTAATATCTTCGGTAAACGTTTTTATGCATAAATATTTCTGATAAAGGTAGGTTGTGTACTTTTGTCCAACTGAGCAATCTTGCTTTCATAAAATAAACCAACATTTTAATGACTGATGATTTACATGCTGTAATACACAGTTCAAAGTTAAAAGCTCAAATGCTGTACATGAGAGGTTAAGCTCCCCCTGGCGGTTTTACAAGGTGACGCCGGATAGTTTCCGGCATGACGTCAAATGACGCGCGATCAACCACGTGATACTGTGTGATACTGCGTGACACCGCGTGATACCGCGACACGCCCACCGGGGTATGCCACGAAATACCCCACCCATTTTGAATTGCTGCATCTGTATAACATTTTAACTAAAATAAATCAATGAAATCGACTTTAACATGCTAATGCGTTGGTGTAACAGTCCAGGCATGGCAAGCTTCCAATGTCAACTCGACTCGATTGGAAGACAATGAACATATTCTAGCCCTAAATGAATTAATAGCAAACATGGTTTACATAAAAGACATTTTTCCTAGAAAGTTTATAATAATACGATCTATAGTTGAAATCTGAGCCTAAATATAAAGAAAAAGCATTTTCAGAGAGCAATCACGCTGTGTTTATGTAGAAAAAGCGATTAGGTTTATGAGCAATCTAATTACCTATTCGCTTAAAACGCTATATAAAATAAAGTTTATTTAAAGATGAATGATAAGTGTCGCAGTTTAAATAATTTTCATAGTAGGGCTTGGACAGATTCCAAGTGCATTTTTGCAATTTACGTTGCATTGTCCAATGTGCTGCTGTAATACAGTTTGGAATACAGTAAGTCTAAACTGTATCAGCTTTATTTATGGGTTGCAATTTAGAAAAAGTCAAAAACCGCACTCAAAATGCAATTTAGAGCTTTCTGGAGAGAGGAGACACCCAAATTAATAATGTAACATGCCACTGTTTGTGCATGAACAAAGTTATACTGCTATTTTCCTTAGATACGCGATTAAAAAAAATATATTTTTTGAATCCCCGGCGGAACACATTCCATAAGAATCATCGCTTTTATATATCGCCTTTAAACACATATATGTAAACACTCGTTTACAATTTAAATCAAAACGCAATACAAATGTTTATTTTGTAACGCATAGGTGACTATTCTTTGTTATTAAAAAAGACTTAAATTCGATCATGTTGTGATATTTAGAAATATAAATTTGTTTGGTGCAAGTGAGGTTTTATTTAGTCTCTGACCAAGGGAAACATTTCATTTTTTCAAAGAAATGTTTGTTAAAAAATAAAGTCATAGTTACATGGGATTCGATCACAGACCATGTGACATGGGAGTCAGGAACATAACCCACAGCGCCACCGGCGCGGTCACATGCTGAGTGCTGAAAAAGCACTACAGAAACATTATCGACAGACAATGTACAGATTTGATAAAGCTATAAAATAATGTAATTAGGCACAGAACAAGTTTACAGCACAGTACAATAATAAATGCTGACCATGACTTTAGAAGCATAAATTACCTTACACTCAATTTAAACACAAGCTGTCTTTAGCCATCTAAGCTGGTTCATACAGAAATGCAGAGAACCAGGCTCAGAACACACAGCTTCATTAGCGAATACATATGCAGGACAAGTGGAGAAGACGTTTTACAGTGGATGGATTTTTAGAAACATCCCATCAGTGACATCACTGAAATCAACTCCTAGGTAACTGTCGTGTGGATAGTTTCACAAGAATCAGACAAAGGTTTAAGCATCGCTTGTTCTAGATAAAACTGCAAAAAAAAATAACAACCCATAATGTACTTCTTTGCGGCTCTGTTTGCCCAAATCATATATTCACAACGTGAAATTAGAAAATAATATTACATAACCAAAATCCGCAATATGGAAACAGAACCTGTGTAATTGTTGACAGATGATGTACTCGTAACATTTTTACAAGACGAACTACAACATTTAAAAAATGACTTGTATGTACTTGGTATCTCTAATCAATCCATGGTGACATAGTTAAAGCAGAGTCCCAGCACAAAACGAAACTAAAACGCCCTGGGCATATCATTTCGCGCTTCTTATCAGTTGCTCAAAAGTAATTTGACCGTATGAAATGCATAATATAAACCTAGAAACATATATGTGAGCAGTATTTACGTAGTATCGGTGTCAAGACATACCTCTCAAATACTGTAAATCAAGTTAAAAATATCTCAAGACCGATTCTGGTCATAATGAAACCATGTTTCGTGTATGTTAAGTACCGAGACCAGCCATATACAGTATGTTTATGTTCCAAAATTAATATCGTTTATGGCCTTCACACGCGTTGCAGTATGCTCCTATTCTTTTTATGCTCAGCTACTAAGATTTCCCTTCAGTGGTAAAATTCCATATGAATATTCAATACTACAACGGGCACAGTAAAGACGTTTACTGTAAATCTTTCTACGACAGACCAACGGACCACGAGTGCCCCTGTCGGTCAACCAATCACGTACCGCGGTACCCCGCGTCATCTTGCGTCAAAATGTGCGACGCCGTAGCCAATTACCTCCGGTACGTGTCTGTACCGCCCACTTTGAATGGCTGCATCTGTAAGTCTGAACATGGCCATGCAGACACTAGCGATGGTCACAAACTGAAATGGGTCGATGCACACAACGCAGGCTGCCCCTGACTCAGTCACACGCGTCTGTCTGGTCATATTCATGACCTCGTCCTGGAACCTGACACAGCCTTCTCTTAGAATTGCCACATCCAGCTGGCAGTAGCGTTTCAACTCTTTCTCTAAGTTAAACACACTTCCCTTGCATTCTTCAGACCAAACCAAAAACTCGGCTCTCTCGCTCGGCAGCATGTAGTTAACGCCGTAAAGTTCTGGTGGCGGCTTTGGGCTTACATAATTTTGGTTTTCTGAAGTGTTCATCAAGTGTGGAAAATGACCCTTACCCCCAGGGAACCCCATGGCTGATGGCAGTTTGCTTAATTTCATAGGGAGAAAGTTTAGAGAATCAATAAATGTTCAGAGCTTTTAAGGTCATACACATTATATTACCACCCTGATTAATTCGTTCAACGTCCATCTTTTCATGTCTGATTACTAGGTAATTGTCATATCCCTTGCCATTGTGCAATATGAAAGTATGGTTTTTGAAACGACTATCAATAATTTACACACAAAATCCTTTAGACAAGTTTCACCATAAAATTCCCAGCTTCGTTTATTGTTAATATGAAGGGCGTGGACGTAATTTGGTATGTGTGTCCCCGTTTCTTTCATGCATTCAAAGTCGAAAAAAATGTACTTGTTTGAAATTTTGGAGTTGTCAAAAGGCTGTACGTAGCACAAATGTGTGTCAGGGGTATCGATCACGTTGTTACAACGCGAGCACAGTTTCTCTTTACATTTTCGACTTGCGAGGTTATAAACCCCACATTTCTCACAAAAGGCCCTGCGCTCACACTTACTAACACCCGTCGCCGCATTCTGAAAGAGTTTCGCCGAACACTGAGAGCTACGACAAAAGACCTTACATGCCGGACAATTCTGAATTTCTGCATCAATTTCGCAACACTGGGGATCTAAACAGGTTTTACAAACTTCAACACAGGCCTGTGTGTTCCAGTGACTATAAGCGGCATGACAGTTAGTGCAAAAATATGCTGCCCCCACAAAAGCTTTAATATTTAAAACCCCGTAAAAATGCTCTTCATGTAGTAGAACAAAAAGTATTTTAGAATTTGGTGATGTGGGCCCCGTTGTAAAATATTTCCAATCACCCTGGTCATGGTACAAAATTTTAATGACCACCTTTAAATGTTTTTCAAAAGCTGTAATGCATGACAAACTAATTTTCTGATTCTCTGGAAAACCCAACTCTTTGTGCATTCGTTTAGCGCCCTGTAACATTTCCCCATCGGTACAACCTTCATTTAGCAATCCGTACACACTCCCGGCGAAACACAGATTACCACCTGTGTAATTTAAGTCTATAAGGTGCGTTTTTTCCCTTCAATTACCCTGCTGTACAGAACGGATTTAAATATTCTGCTGGCATCCCCCTGCATATTCCTAACTATCGTCACCACTAATCGGAGGCTGTAATCGGTGAAAACTTCTGTGTGGCTCTGTAAGAGGTCTGAGATGTAGTAAAAAAATCTGCATGAGAACAAGGGTTTGTTAAAACAACCCGAAGTCAAACGCAGCTGTACAAAATCATTCACCCCGATGTTTGGAGAAAGTTCATCAATATTCTCTGGACTGCACCATGCACAGCATCTATAGCCTGTACATACGAGGCTATTCTGTCAAGATTAACAAAACGAAATTCTTCATAGTGCTCGGTTCCTCTAAAATTATTATAACTACGAATACGCTCCAGGAAAATTAAGGGGTCTCTATTCGCGCCAACACCGTCACCAACCTGATTCATATCATTCATCACAACTGCCATCCTGTTCTGCTACAGCACCACGGCGCGCTAAGTTATTTTCCACCAATGCATTCTCATTGTGGGGTTCGGGCTGTCCTTGGGAAATCTGATGCCTCTCTCTGAATCTTTTACGTCTCAACAAACATGCTTTTGCCAGTTTAATTATTTTATTAATGTACAAACACTTGATGTTGGCAAGAGGTCGGTATTTTAAACACTTTTTAAACCGCATGCTTAGTCATTTATCCCTGGGGATCTTCGCCAATGAACCATGAAATATCATCATCAGGTTGTGAAATCCTGAGTTTAGAGCTGCATCCTCTGTAGAAATTACGTCTAAGAGGCTAGTAGCGTAAACCAGGATCGGTTTTGGAAACAAGGAATGTACACCTGCTAAAGCCGCTCTTAGACGCTCTAAATCTTGTTTTTTATACACCTCATTAGTGCTCACAGTTGATAGTAACTGTGTAATACACCGCACTGAATCTAGCACATCACCAAACACCAAGTCTCTAATCGCGTTATGATTTCTCTCCAAAGGCTTGACACGTTTGGATTTGGTCAGCGTATTAACGGCCGTCTTCTACGCTGTCACCACCTTAGGGCCTGACGTTTCCTCCACACTTTTTTCACAGCTCGTCGATACAGCTGCTGTGTGAATAAAAATAAAATACTTTTTAATAAAACGCCAGTGTACCATATCTCAAAATCAGAAAAGTACACTATGATAAATATAAAAGACTTTTCAACACACCAATCAATGCAATCTAAACGGTCAAAATCAGAAAACTACGATAACTAGGATAAAAACACCACACATGTGGCGCATCCTTACACAAAGGGCTGCGGGTGAATGGAACAAGTTACCCGGCCATGTTGTTCCACCGGTTTTCTTTAAGACAGTGGTGGCGCTACTGGGTCAAGCGGTATGATTAACGGCATATAGACACATGGCGCAGACCAGTCGCTTATAACTTTAAAGTCTTAAAGGCTAAGCAGTTTAAAAATAAGGCTTTTTAATAACCCAAAACAGAAAACTACTTGAACTAGGATCTTTCAAAGAATTAACATTCTAACAAAAGAAGTAACTGTTGCAAGAAGAGGTTCAGTTTATTTTTTGAAGGTTCGGGTTCTGCACGGAAAGGGAAAATACCATTAGTGAAAGAACTCAACACCCCAAATTACCAAAAAATAGAAAACGGTGGGAATTTTTATTAGTTATAGACACCTTTAAATGTGCATGCTAAAAGAATGTTTTATAACACTACACAGACAATCCTTAATACCGACCTCTTCTCCCAGGCGATCTGGTAATTGCTCTGCACCCTCTGGTATAACGTGAACATCTGCATGTGTCTCCACAAGGTTTTGAGGGGGTATTGTAAAGCTTTTTTAAACATGTAGCTCGTTCCCTCCCCAGCGTCTGTGAAATAGACACACGCGTGTATTGATGTGGAGAAAGTTCTCGTGTGTCTTTAAGACGGACATGGCCATAAAGCGTTATTCAAAACATTGTCGTAATTACTCACCAGCGTTGCGGTGTGTTGTCATAACTGGTCTTTTTACAGTTGTTGTTTTCGGTGCATCTAATGGAAAAGAATGGATACACGCAGTCACGGCCACATTACGGAAAAACTCCCTGGTAATTCCATTATAATAATTCAATATTGCATAGTATACAAATATTATACAACGTTTTGCAACTATAGCTAACAACATGTCAACATGAGACATGCACTGTGACGTTACATATACATACCTGGCTAATTCTGGAAATCCTCGTCTTAGTCTATCAAATCGAGCAGTGTTAAATCTGTAAATAAACTGTCTTCAGACTGTTGAAATTGATCGGTGTGATCCATTCTGACAAGTTAGTCGATAACGCGAGACTGAAAGAATTGGAATCCAGCCAAAACTTTGCATGTTACACCGCTGGTTCTTATACCCCCCGATAAACAGACTCTTCTAAGAAACACGTTTTCCACATGTCCCCCCCATAAATCCTTTAACCTTAGGTATCATGGGGCATGCACGTGCTGGGCTTTAGAAATTATTTTAAGAAACATTTTTAGAAAACGTTTTAGACAGTTATAATGTTAAAATCTATATTATTTTAAGACATACAACTGTGTCTAAATTTCATAGCTGTTAAAACGTGATGAAAATGTGCCACGGTGTCTGTGTTTGATTCACCAAGAGACCACTAAGAATATTATTAAGAAAAATGTTTTTTATTAACGGTATCGCTATAAGAAAATGTATCTATTCTTTATAGCGACGTGTTCACAAACCAACCTTGACGTTTTGAGGTTTTATTTTTTCGCAATGCGATGTTAAGAACATTTTTGTGTGAAATACATGTGGTGATTATAAATTAGAAAACTTTACATTAATAAAAACCTAAAATGTATACACAAAACAGCATTTAAAACAAATTAAAAACTCTAACTCCTATGTCCGTCCGTTTATTGTCACTGTTAATTGTACCCGCTTAAAATTTAAAGAATTTATGAACTTTCGCTATGAGGTCAATTTTAGCACCCCCCCCATGACTCCGGTATGTGTGCACATGTGTTTTCTAGTGTAGCGCTGAGGCTTATTAATAAGGCAGAATTAAGTGTTTCTGAGCTTCCCAAATGAGGCCCCATTTCTCTGTTCATCTCTGTGGTGCAGCCACAGAGAAACCATTCATGCAAGATGTTTTCTTTTGATAAGGACAGCTCCCAAAGGGGGATGCACTTAGCTAAGCCTGGCTATCATGATCAATGGTCACCCATTGGCGCCTATCTGTCTAGGGAGTGCCAGTTGGACATCTGGACTGCATTACTAAGTGTCAGGACTAAGTGACTCATATATCACCTTGATCAACCAATCAGGGACTGGTAGGGCCGAGTAACCCACGTGGGACTCTGATGCCCATGGAACTTTCAGCCAATCAATGAGCTGAAGTTCCTCCAGGTAAAACAGGCAACACAGAGAGCCTGGGAGATTCAGATTCAACAAGATTCAGAAGGGATTCTGGAGAGGATTCTGTGGACTATTCTAAAGGGAATTCAAAGGAGAATCCCAAGGGCAGGACATTCTCTCAGCGCGCCTCCTGACCATCCTGAGACTCAGCCCGGACAACCACGGAACGGCCAGTGTGTCCGAGTGCCAGAACTTTCCTTTGTTCTAAGAGTCTAGAGTGGAGGTTGCTAGAGAGTAACCAGCAGCAGGCCTCGTGAACAGGTCGGAACTGTGGAAAGCTGAATCACTATTCAGAACTAGCTCTTCATCAGGAACGAACCGGTCCTCTTCCTGATTTGCTGGGACCCACAGTCATCTTTTGTCCTGTGCACAAACTTTGCTAGTTAAAGCCAACACTAACTAGCCGGTCAGTGAGCATCAGCAGCGCACCGTCGCAAGCCGCACAGCACAGCCTGGCACCGAGCCAGAGAGCGCGGATTGGACAGCAACAAGCCTGCAACTGTTTCTTTGTGCCCGCAGGAGATCTGAATCCCCAGAGATTGGATGAGTATTCAACTTCAATGCATTACAGCTCGAGAATTCAATTGTTATCCCAACCAGTTGATATCAATTTAATTCCTAAGAGTTATGTACTTGTTTCGAGTATCTAATGTAGAAGTTATAACCAAGTTCATTTATGAAACGGTCTTAATGAATGATATACTGAACGTATGTCCTCTTGATATATGTAACACTTCGTAACTGATTGAATATATATCTTTTGTATTCTGATAACCCTCTCGATAAGATCTGTTAGTTTAAGGCATATTCTATGTATTAATAAATGTATCCTCGTGTATTAGTACCTGTGTGTGTGCGTTGTTTGAGTTATGTCGCATGGTTGGACTCTAAAGCCATCAAAAGAACCAACTTTGTGATTTACTGCTACAATTAATAATTGTCTCAGTAAATGCCCAAACCCTACAGAACTGGTGCCTTCAGAGAGCCACTAACATTACATATTTGGCGTCCCTGAACGGCTATGAATCACTACACTAGATAAAACCATACATTGTCTCTGCACTCCAGAGCCTTTAACTACCATGACGCCAACCCCCCTCACAACTCCCAAAGATCTCTAATACATATAATATAATTATTTTAAAACTTTAAGACCAGTCTGTTAAAATATAAAGAACAACACCACCTAATTTGTTGCCTGTTAATACTTTAAAGACTTTTACGCACGCAGTGCGTGGAAATTCATTTCAAACTTTTGAAAAAGCTGTTGCGAATGTGTTATTAAAAATAAGCTGTGTCTTATTACATTATTTTAAAACTTTAAGACCAATCCCGCATGTTTAAAAATTTATTTTCTGGGCAAACACATAATTTGTGTTTGTGTTGTGTGTTAATACTTTTAAAGTTTAAAACTTATAAGCTGATAAGTGAATACTTTTCGCTCTCGATAAAATGCATGGGGTTTTGTGTGTGTGTGTGTGGGGGGTCATTCTAAAACACCACAACCAATTGAAAAATGTCTTGTGTTATGTAGGTGTGGTTACACCATTGGTTCATATTCTTAAACGATCTGGCTTGACACTGTCGCAGCGTGTCCATGGATCTGTCAGACACCACCCCGGTGTTGGTAGCTACAAAGATGGCTTCTTTGTGTGGAGAAACATCGGGTTCTATACTCTACGAAGTGAAGAGGTAAGCTGCTATAATATTTTTTCAGATCGTGGAATTGTTGTTTCAATCAGCGCTTAGCATATGTCATTTTAATAGTTGATCTTCTTTTTAGCAAAACCTGGCCCCTCCCTCTGGGACGTGTGACAGCAACTGTCGTGTGAGTTCGGATGGGGAACCTGCCCATGAACAACTGCCTGGTGGTGGTGATGATACCTCTCTACAAATGGTAAATATTAACGAAAAACCCCAGCTCAAAAGAGGTGTTAAATGATAGATATTTTAGGTACAAAGCATGTCTACTTATTTTGTTAAGCCTTTCTTTTCTTTTTCCTTTAATAGAATAAAGAAGAGGTTGACGCATCAATCTTCAAACTACCATCGCGCCTGAATGTTTCTTGTTTATGCTTGTGTGTTCGTTCAAATGTTAATAATGATGATGCTCAACCAAGTTTAGCTAACGATGTCCCTAATGAACCCGATGTTATGGCCCAGATTGTGAAAGCAGTAGTTTATTGTTTATCTCGTCCTTCGGATGAGACGTTAAACCGAGGTCCTGACTCTCTGTGGTCATTAAAAATCCCAGGGCATTTCTCGAAAAGAGTAGGGGTGAACCCCAGCATCCTGGCCAAATTTCCCATTGGCCCTTACCAATAATGGCCTCCTAATAATCCCCCTCTATGAATTGGCTTCATTACTCTGCTCTCCTCCCCACTGATAGCTGATGTGTGGTGAGCGTTCTGGCGCACTATGGCTGCCGTCGCATCATCCAGGTGGATGCTGCACATTGGTGGTGGTGGAGGGGAGTCCCCATTATCTGTAAAGCTCTTTGGGTGTAGTGTACAGAAAAGCACTATATAAGTGAAAACAATTATTATTATTATAATTATTAATTATTATGACCTCTCCAAGATAGACCGTACAGTTGGGTTTCCTCATCAGGGGAAGCAATAAGAATATCATCGACATACTGAATGATCACAGAGGAAGTAGGTGCTGTGTCAGAGCCATGTGATTTATCCTGTATAGTTAAAGTAATTCATTTTAAATGCTGCAGGGCTGTCCCAGTTAACATCTTGTACTTTTGGAAGCCAAACTTGCTGCCCCCCCCCCACTCCAGTGGCCTCCTGCCATCTCACCATATACTGTACACCACACCGCTGAGCAGTGAAATGAGACAAGCATGACAGTTGTGCTCCTGTATCCCATAACATAGAAGCAGATACCCCATTAGTAGTACATTTTATTTTTACCTCATTTTGCTTAATGAACTGGGACAGACTTAGGGAGGCTACAAGGGAGCTCTCTAGTTTAACAGATTTCTCAAAGACTGTTTATCATCCTCAGACAAATCTCTTTAAGCTGGGAGCTTAAATTTTTCCCTGTCAGCTGAGCCACAGGGCAGATCCCCGCTTTTCTTCATCCTGCATGTCCTTTCTGCAGACTCTCTTAAAATGACCTGTTTTTTTTCTTTATAATAATTGCACACCAGAGATCTCACTGGTCACCCTGTCTATTTAGTTTCTGAGATTTAACCAATTTCTGTAGAATCCAACCCATTTTAACTGTTCCAACTTAGCGTACATATTTCTCTCAATCTGTCGGCAGAGTTAGCCAGTTCTGCAAATTTCATTGTGGTGTTATCCACTAGGTCATGATTCTGAATCTACAGCGTTTTAGCGATATCTGGTTTCAAGCCATTTAAATAAATCTGATTTATGTTACACCGGTGCTGGTGCTTCAATAATTGAGCTGAACACTTTGTGAAGCGAGTGTCTGAGATGGCAAACAAGTCTGTGAAGCGAAGTCCAAACGAGCAAAATCCAAGGGTCGAAAGGAGAGGCCAAAATCTGTGAAATCACTCAGGTTAAGCGCTTGGTGAGAGAAAGCATGCAAGCGGTGAACTGACTAACCTGTGACTCAAAATACCAAGCGAGGAAGTGTTGAAGCAAGGAGCTTCAACAGTGAAAATAGGGATGTGATTGGATAATGAGGTAACAAGGGCGATTAATGTGGTCAGGTGTGGTGCAAGGTTGTAACAATTAACTACCGAGGAGGAGGGCACACAAATTCCTAAAACACACATACACATCTAGAATATTTTTTTCTTACTACACCCTTTAATAACTTTCTTACGTTATTAGATTATGTATTATGATTCATGAACATTTTAGTTATTATTTAAAGTTTTGTTTTTAGTGTAAATGTGCAGTATTATGTTTTACTTTACATGGATCTGTTTAAAAGTGTAACTTTTCATAAGCACAACATCACTTATTCCAATATCTGTCTGTTTATCCTTACACCACTGCTCATACACTTTCTGACCACCCTGCTCAGACCAAACACCATCTGAAAGTCCATAATTCTTTTTCAGCTTTTCCTCACTTACTCTAAGCTTTCGTCCTTTCTGACACCCAGTCGGAAACTTCCACTACTTTCTCCCTTGCACCAGCTCAACCTGCTGGGTTTTATGCAACCATGTACCAACTAATCCTGCTGGGTTTACCGCAACCAGATAACAACTAATCCTGTTGGGTTTACCGCAACCGTACACGATCATCTGGCTGGGTTTACCATAACCGTGTGTGCCAGACCGTTTCTGGTCTTACTGCTACCTGCCCGATTACTACACCAGTGTCTTCCCCAGGCCAGGGGGTAATCTGCCTTCCGAATTACTTATTCATCCACACCAGTCCTGAGCACAGGAAAGCTTCATACAGTGGTCGAAAGATTTCAGGACTTTTTTTAGAAAAGAGGAGACCTTATCTCTTGGTTAAATGCACGCTAAAACCATCTCTCCTGGGGCTCCATGGGTCTTTCCTGCGCCGGTGGAGGAACCTGCTTGCAATGCCAAATTATTGTAACAGAAGAGTTTTTGCTCTGGGATGAGAGTGGAAACAGACAGGCTTTATTGGATGCATACAAGGAGCACTTCAATAGTAGAGATGTTCAGAAAATGCAAAGAAAGCACTTACCTTTATACTGCTCAGTAACGTCAAGATTTCCATGGTTACAAGGAATTTGTCAGGGTGTATGGTTAAGATCATGTTTCATAACGATCAACTATTAAGATAAGTTTGTGGTTAGCTGTCTGGCCAGAATTCCAGAGATCAAGGTGCCTTCCCTCCCTTACAGCCTTGAGATAAGCTAAAGTGTCAAAGATAAACAAAACTCCATAGGACTAACAAGTAGTTTCTTCACATTCATGAAATTATTAATGAAAAGAAACCCCTAAGCAAATCAAGATGTTAGGTAATGGAGGAAGGAGATTAATTGAGAAATACACCCTGATAAGAGATTAAGTGCCGAGTTTATCTAATTTCACTTTGATACATTGACCCTTTGCTATTAATGTTGTTGAATAAAATTCTGATTGAAATTAAATAGTTTTGTTTTTTTGTCGGATGGAGTGAGGCCAACGTCACAGGAATGCCAAAGGAGAGCAAAGAAAAAATGATTTTAGACCATTTTTGTTTTGTAATGTGAACTCCATTATTAGTCATTTTTTTCTATTTTCATACTTAATTGTGTTAAATCCCTCTGCACTAAAGCTACTACTTCAGTCCTGTTCACTCATTTAGGATATCATAAAGAATCACAAAATTCTCTCATAAAGAATTCATCATTAATCACACAAAATATTTAGAAACAATTGGCAACAATATTTTCTAAAGTGGAGACTGAGGGGAATTAACTAAAAGTTTTACGAATAGTTTGTATTATATCTTTTTGGATATGTAATTCTTTACTTATATTTTACTAGCTCCATCTCAGGATGTCTTGTCTCAAAAGATAATGTAGTCGCACTGTATCTTTACGCATAGCTGACATAGTTCTCAGGGAAATGTGACCTATCCTGGAACAAATGGTCTATTCGGTTAAAAGCAGAAGGGCTTGTCATGCAAGCCAGCAGTAAAGAAAATATAGGTACTGGTCAGCTTTCTAGAATGACCATATATAGCCACAATGCAAGCAAAGATTCATGTGGGAGTGTATCTTGTATCGTCTGTTCACTGTATAAAAGAGCACTGTAAGCGTTGTCTTTTGAGTCTTGCGTGCAAGAGCAAGACTCCCATATGCACATGAAATAAAGACGACTTTCAACACATAAACTCTCGGCTGATACCCTTTGTTTGGCACAACAATGCTGAGGGACAACTTTTTTCCAATTATAGAATTTAATTTGTAACCATCTATAAGTGATGGTTTCATGATTAAGAATTTCTTCACTGAATTCTTTAATTTAAAAGTTAAACAAAGGAGGGAAGAAGGGTTATTTTTACAATTGCCTGTAACTGGAGAACAGCTTATCAATATGTTGAAACTGTACCATAAAAGTGAAGACCTGTTACACCTTTAAGTGAGCTAGTGCTGTTGTTTACTATGTTGTGTCGTGTGACTCGTGTGAACTGAAGAGTTATAGAGGAGAAATGTTGTGTATCGCCTCTTTTTATATTTGTTAAAATGTTCCAATTTAAATGCTATATGGAATATATTATTAATGATATTAATAATGAATGACCATGGACGAGCTGTAAGGTGAAGAGTTATAGAGAAGACACTTGAGTCTTGTATTTTCAGCTTGGAGTTAACCTTGGCTATATTTTGTACGTAGCCAGCTGTTTAAAAATAGTTTTTTTTATTATTATAGCTTGTTGCGAATGTTTACATCCGCAATAAGAAAATTTATAGTTTGTGTAGCGGCAATGCTTGTTAATAAGACAGAATTAAGTGTTTCTCTGCTTTCCCAAATGAGGCCTCATTTCTCTGTTCATCTCTGTGGTGCAGCCACAGAGAAACTATTCATGCAGGCTGATTTAAGGTTTCCTTTGATAAGGTTTCCTAGGACAGCTCCCAAAGGGGGATGCACTTAGCTAAGCCTGGCTATCATGATCAATGGTCATCCATTGGTGCCTATCTGTCTAGGGAGTGCCAGATGGACATCTGGACTGCATTCCTAAGTGTCAGGAGTAAGTGACTCATACAGATGCAGCCATTCAAAATGGGTGAGGTATTTCGCGGCATACCACGACACGCCCACCGGGGTATCACGCGGTATCACGTGTGTCACGTGACTAACTATCCGGCGTCTCCTTGTAAAACCGCCAGGGGGAGCTTAACCTCTCATGTACAGCATTCGAGCCTTTAATTTTGAACTGTGTATTACAGCATGTTAATCATCAGTCATTCAAATGTTGGTATATTTTATGAAAGCAAGATTGCTCAGTTGGACAAAAGTACACAACCTACCTTTATCAGAAATATTTATGCATCAAAGCCTTTACTGAAGATATTACTAATAGTATTAATAATGGATGACTTTGGACAAGCTGTATACTCAAAGTATAATTTCTTTAGCACATTTGTACAAGCACTTGGAATCTGTCCAAGCCATACTTTGTCAGGCATTTTGTTTTACTTCAACGGGCATAAAAACTTCTTTGCTTTTAACAGGGCGTTTCATAATTTCTAACTACGAAAATGATTTAAAATGCGACACCTATCATGAAAAGAAAAAAATACACACCAGTATTCCATTTCTCCCTAAACATTGTAAGCTTCGAAGTCTTTAACTAACGTGATACCGGAGTCAACAAGCATACTTTTAGAATTTGATTAAAAGGGAATATAATATGGAATCGCGTATCTCAAGAATTTAATAACGGTATGATTATATCCGTGTACTGCGCCAGGGCTGTGTAGGGCTGTTTCGCCTGCCTGCTTATGCGAGCTGTCTTGTAGCCTACTGGTCTAGGTGCGTGACTACCAACTGGCAGGTTGTGTGTTCGAATCCAGCTGGTGCTGGACCTTTCAGTTTTATTTATTTATTTTTTAATCGCGTAACATAAACATATTACCGTATGCAAACTGTACTGTATACAATATGTATATGTATATTTAATGTCTTAACTGTGCCCGTTTAAGTATTGAATATTCATATCTAATTTTACCACTGAAGGGAAATCTTAACATAAACATACAGTATATGGCTGGTCTCGGTACTTTAAAGAAAAAAATACACACCAGTATTCCATTTCTCCCTAAACATTGTAAGCTTCGAATGAAACCACTAAATAAAGACATAAATATAGAAATCTTAAGATTTGTTTTATTTAATGTTGGTAGCAGGATGAACTGTCAGAGTGTATATTTTGTTGCAAAGTTGCTACAAGATGTTAACAGTGAAAAAGGTATTTAGAAATGAGTTATTTCAAGATGAAAAAGAAAACATACACGAAACATGGTTTCATTACGACCAGAATCGGTCTTGAGATATTTTTAACTTGATTTACAGTATTTGAGAGGTATGTCTTAACACCGATACTACAGTGCTTAAGTACTGCTCACGTATATGTTTCTAGGTTTATATTATGCATTTCATACGGTCAAATTACTTTTGAGCAACTAATAAGAAGCGCGAAACGGTATGCGTTTTAGTTTCGTTTTGTGCTGGAACCCGTGGATTGATTAGAGATATCAAGTACATACAAGTCATTTTTTAAATGTTGTAGTTCGTCTTGAAAAAATGTTACGAGTACATCATCTATCAACAATTACACAGGTTCTGTTTCCATATTGCGGATTTTGGTTAGGTACAGTATTATCAAATCCAGTGGCGCTGTGTGTTACTTTACTGAGTCCCAATCTGTGATTGAAACCTGTAAAACCGGTTTAATTCGTCACAGCCAGCACTCTTCAGGTGTGAGGGTCTTCTGCTCAGAATGAAACGCTAAAATGTTTGTGTATATTCTAATGGTAGTGGGGGCAGGGTGTGTGGAAACAGGTTTGTTCTTCACACCTGAAACATTTTCTCTGAAAGGATTTTCTTCGCAGTTTAACCGATCTTGTTACAGCATGTTACAGTTTACTATTATTAACCATATTAATTTTAAGTGCTTCATGTAAAATCTTGTAAAAATATATTTTCATTGTTCAAATATACATTAATATACATTAAGTCTGACTATCATATAATAAGTTAAATACAAAACTAAAGAAAAAATAGGGTTAAATATAATTCAAAATATTTTGCTAACAATGTTAACTGTTTATGAATAATAAAATGTATTAACTAAGGAGTAGGATGGCACAGTTGTTAGTATGTTTTTTGTTTTGTTTCTTTTTCATAAATACAACAGTAGTACCTGATGTCTCAGTGGCTTTCAAAATTAAATTATGCATGCAAACCTGTGAACTAGAAAGATAACTAAGATTTTAATACTAATTAAATGACCGCGGGCACTTTCCACCCCCTCTACATTCTCAGAGTATAACAGACTAACCTTCTAATGAAAGACGGTCCACCCCCCACGGACAGGAAAAGTGCCCACAGGCACTTAAACTTAATATGGTCAGTAACAGTAAACAGTAACATGGTAAGAAGGAGCACGTACAAACGTTTTCGAAATAACCACATGTAAAACTCTGATGCTTAAAATGTTTAGGGAGAAATAGGAATACTGGTGTGTATTTTTTCTTTAAACTACCAATACCAGCCATATACAGTCTGTAACATAGGGATTTCTATATGTCTTTATTTAGTGTTTACATTAGTGACAAAGGCTAAACTTTTAGCTTCAGTAACGTGTACATATCTCCCCTTTTTATAAAACGACTTGGTAGAAAACTGTTCCAGAGCCACTGTTGTTTCATCAGTGAAAAGTACATCATGAAATGCCTCTCCCTGTTCAATCCACTGGAAAAAAGAAAAGGAGCATAAAGCTTCTGATGGTCATAAACGATATTCATTTAGGAGCAGCATCAGAGGTATGTTTTTAACTGCACTGCATTGGAGAGAATACCATAGTGTGTTTTTTTTTACTCCCTGGCGGAAACTGGCTTCCAGAAGAATCAGTATGGCTCAGAGATTAAATAAAACTTCACAGACATTAACGAAGAGCATAACGCGTGTACTGTATATACTGCAAGTACAACCCAACTCTCTGCAGGAGTGCTGGCTGTGACGAATTGAACCGGTTTCACGGGTATTTTCAAAGTAGGAGGCGAGATTTCCAGCGAAAGACACCCCCAACCCCCCCTCAAAAACCCAGTAAATACAGTACTTACTAGTTAAAGGCTAGGCTCCTGACTATGGCGAAAGGAAACCGCCAGGGGAGAGAGAGAACAGGGAAGGGATGTTGGTTTTGCATAAGGGGCGGGGCTATGGAAATTAGGTATGTTTGGGAATGTGTAGTTACATGTTCTGGCTGTTTGTGAATTATCGTTGTTGAGTATGGAGTGTTGAGGTATTGATTTTGTGTAATGCTTTCTGTTGAAAATTGAGGTGGATTTTGTTTATGATAAACAGGATAAACTGGGATGGGAGGAAGGTTTGGTTTTGCGGGATTATGATAATTGGAGGACTTTGCGAGTGTAAAATGGTTTGATTATTTGATTTTGTATTGTGGTTGTTATCTATGTTTTTGGTTGGTATTATGTTTATATGGTTGTTTTTGTTGGTTGGTTGTTATTATGGTTATTAATAATACGATCTATAGTTGAAATCTGAGCCTAAATAAAAAGAAAAAGCAAGTGATTAGGTTTATGAGCAATCTAATTACTTATTCGTTTAAAAAGCTATATAAAATAAAGTTTATTATTAATTTGCTGGACAGAGCGGTGAACATTATTATGCATAAGACAAAGATAACGATCCTGATCAGTTTAGAAATCTGTGTACGCTGTAAGGTTTTTGCTTCTTAAACTTTTAAAATACACGTTTTGAATAGAAAGAAATCCTCTTCCTGGTATAGCAAACCAGCACGTCTTTTTTCTCCAATCAGAGGGGTGTCAGATGGTGTCAGCCAATCACCATTCTGCGTTGGGTAGCAACGGGTGACTGTTCTCAGGCGGAAGATGTAAACAGCTTAATGTTCGTGTTAAATAATTTTTTTAAATTAAAAATCATTCTATACAGCAATCGCATATTTGGGTACCGTTTCATAAAACTTTCATGCTTAAAATGTTTAGGGAGAAATGGAAGACTGGTGTGTATTTTTTCTTTAAACTACCAAGACCAGCCATACACAGTACAGTTTACATACATACAGTAATGTTTATGTTCCTAAATTAATATCATTTATGACCTTCAGATGCGTTATGCTCCTCTTCTTTTTATGCTCAGCTACTAAAATTTCCCTTTAGTGGTAAAATCCATATAAATATTCAAAACTAAGCGGATTAAAATGTGCACAGTAAAGACATTAAATGATTAAATCTTTGCACTACCAACCAATGCACCACGAGTGCCCCTGTCGGTCATTTTGGCCAGCCAATCACTTGCCCTGCGGTACCCTCCGGTGCCCCGCGGTGGCTTGTGGGTAGGTTACCGTACCGCGGGTTTTTACCGCGCATTTTGAATGGCTGCATCTGTATCTCACCTTGATCTATCAATCAGGGACTGGTAGGGCCGAGTAACCCACATGGGACTCTGATGCCCATGGAACTTTCAGCCAATCAACGAGCTGAAGTTCCTCCAGGTAAAAACAGGCAACACAGAGAGCCTGGGAGATTCAGTAAGATTCAGAGGGAATTCTGAGACTTTTCTAAAGGGAATTCAAAGGAGAATTCCAGGGCAGGACGGCCCAGGAGCAGAAGGCTCCCAAGGGCAGGACATTCTCGCAGCGCGCCTCCTGACCATCCTGAGACTCAGCCCGGACAACCACGGAACGGCCAGTGTGTCCGAGTGCCAGAACTTTCCTTTGTTCTAAGAGTCGAGAGCGGAGGTTGCCAGAGAGTAACCAGAGGATCCACCCGAGGTTAGCACCAGCAGCAAGCCTCGTGAACAGGTAGGGACTGTGGACAGCTGAATCACTATTCAGAACTAGCGCTTCATCAGGAACGAACCGGTCCTCTTCCTGACTTGCTGGGACCCACAGTCATCTTTTCTCCTGTGCACAAACTTTGCTAGTTAAAGCCAACACTAACTAGCCGGTCAGTGAGCATCTGCAGCGTACCGTCACAAGCCGCACAGCACAGCCTGGCACCTAGCCAGAGAGCGCAGATTGGACAGCAACAAGCCTGCAACTGTTTCTTTGTGCCCGCAGGAGATCTGAATCCCCAGAGATTGGATGAGTATTCAACTTCAATGCATTACAGCTCGAGAATTCAATTGTTATCCCAACCAGTTGATATCAATTTAATTCCTAAGAGTTATGTACTTGTTTTGAGTATCTAATGTAGAAGTTATAACCAAGTTCATTTATGAAACGGTCTTAATGAATGATATACTGAACGTATGTCCTCTTGATATGTGTAACACTTTGTAACTGACTGAATATATACCTTTTGTATTCTGATAACCCTCTCGATAAGATCTGTTAGGTTTACATGCATATTCTATATATTAATAAATGTATCCTCGTGTATTAGTACCTGTGTGTGTGCGTTGTTTGAGTTATATCGCATGGTTGGATTCTACAGCCATCAAAAGAATCAATTTTGTGATTTACTGCTACAATTAATAATTGTCCCAGTAAATGCCCAAACCCTACAGAACTGGTGCCTTCAGAGAGCACACAACATTACATTTGTCTTAATACAAATTTCGGCAATGAGAAATTTTACTTAAAATTTTGATTAAGAGGAATATTTCACACATACTGTACTGTAGTAGCTTTGAAACCATACGGTATCGTTCTGTATTAGCAGCAAGGCTTATTAAAAATAACGGAATTAAGTTTGCTGCTCCCTTGCCAGTCCCTCTGTCTCTCATCTCAGTGGTCCTGGATACAGAGAGGCCATTTCATTTAGTTCACATTTATGATGTTTTTCTAGCTGATAGAGTTTCCTGATAAGGAACAGCTCCCAAAGCTGAGATTCACCAGCCACCCTAATAAATGGTCATCTCTGGCGCCTTACTGTCTGGGAGATTCCTTGGGAGAGTCTCATCCCAAGGTTTACAACCCTAAGGTCAGAGTGCATTGTTACTCATCATCCACCTCGATCAGCCAATCAGTAACTGGTAGGACAGGGTAACCCCACGTGGGTCTTGGATGCCCATGAAACTTTCAACCAATGAACGACCGTAGTTCCTCCGGATAAAACAGGCAACACAAGGCTCCTCAAAGGCTCCTCCTGGACATTCTCAGACTCGTCTTAGACAATCACGTAACGGCCAGTGTGTCCGAGTGCCAGGACTTTCTTTTGTTCTAAGAGTCGAGAATAGAGGTCACCTGCGCATAACCAAAGGATCCACCCGAGGTTAGCCCAGCAGCAAGCCTTGTGAATCACCGGTAATCCATCGTGAATGCTCGCCTGATCAACAAGTGAACTACGGTCGGAACAGACAACAGCTGAATATTAGTATCCAAGACTTGTGCTACATCGGGAACGAACCGGTCTTCTACCCGTCTAAAGAGTGTGACCTGCTTGGACCAGCAGTCACTTTTCATGTGCACAAACTCTTGCTAGTAAGCCAGAACTAACTAGCCAGTCTTCAGAGGACTTAATGCATTTTTATACAAAAATAAATAAAAAATGTATTTTTAATAAAAAATAAATTTTATACAAAAATTCGTATTCTATATTCTGGTCGCTTGCAGATTAGAATGGCATATGTTTAGCAATAATATTATTTATGGTACCTGAAAGTTTCAGGTTGTTGCACAAAGCTAAGGTATGCGTATACGTGATCTGACAACTGGAATCAATTTCCTGTCGTTAAACTCTGTTTAACGATGCAGCACATCGCAGCAGGAATCTTTCCTGCTTCTCCCACATCACACCAAACCAGGACAGCCTGGCACCGGGCCAGAGGACGCCGACGTAGTAACAAGCCTGCCATTGTTTCTTTGTGTCCGCGGGAGATCTGAATCCACACTGATTGGATGACATTCTACATTATAGCTTGAGAATTCAATTGTTACCTCAACCCCAGTTGATATCAATTTAATTCCAATGAGTGATGTACTTGCTTTTGAGTATCTAGTGTAGAAGTTGTAATCCAAATTAATTTATGAAACGGTATAAATGAATGGTATACTGAATGTATGTCCCTCTTGGTTTGTAACTCTTCGTTATTGAATATATACCCTTTGTATTCTGCTAACCCTCACTCTTAAGATCTGTTATGTTTATATGCACATTTTATGTATTAATAAATGTATTGTCGTGTATTAGTATCCGTGTGTGCGTTGCTGAGTTATCCCTCTGGGTTGGTTTTCTAATAGCAATCAAAGAATCATTTTGTGACTTACTGCTACAATTAATAATTGTCCCAGTAAATGCACAAAACCCCTACACTGTCTATACAGTAGATTTATACAGTATACGAGCACACTGGCATTCACTGCTGTGTACGCTTCTGTTTTTTGGTATAACTGTGGATCTGACTTCATGGGATACACATGTTTGAGGGTGGGGGGGTTAATTATACTAAAAATGAACCCAGGCATATCGTCCAAGTTTCAGAATTATAAAAAGTAAACCTTTGATGAGTTTGCACGAGAGAAAAAGGTACCTTTTCAGATGTCATGCACTGCATAAAGCAGGTGAATTTGACAAACATCTAATGTTGCTAAAATAATTTAAAATCTATCTGACTGTACAGTAGCTCTCATGTAATTGAGCAGAAAGTCACCTTGCTCTTACAAGTGGGTCTGTTAGCAGAGTTTGTGTTAGCACATTTCATGCTTTTGAATGGATTTTTATCACCTTTATCTGTCCAGGAGGTAGAGGTTGTCTCCTTTCCTTAGTTTAACATCTGAAATGTCCCCAGTATTACAAACTGTAGTACCGTAATACCTGTTATACAATGGACCACTACAAACTAAAACAACCCCAAGTGCAGGACCAGTGATCCAAGAAAAAACTATTAGCTCCACAAAACAGCAAAAGCCCCCAAACATGCTATATCCCCACTATGGTTAAGGCAAGGTGAAAGTGGGAAGCTGACTTTTTTTAACATAAAAAAGATGTTCACAAGGAAGAAAAATCTAAACCAGTTTTTATAGCTTTTAAAGTCATGCAATGTCTAATTCTTGCAGGGACACATTCTCAATCAATCAATGAATCAAGGTTTATTTATCAATGCACAACAATTCAGCATCCGTCGATGGTTGTCGGCAGTGAAATATATTTTCAGCAAGCTTGCCAAGGAGAGATAGGACAGAATTTAATAGGTTACAAGAAGAATACAATAAATTATACAGTAACAATTTACAAGTTTGCACAAAATAATAAAAAAAAACGCAGGTGAGAAAAAATGCAGGGGAAAAGACAAAAAACGCAGTGGACTGAGTATTTATCAATGGTCGTTCAGGTATTCGCTGGTGGCTGCATTGGTCTTTGTCTGTAGGCTTCTGTAGCGTTTTCCAGATGGTAGTAGGGAAAACAGATTATGGTTTGAGTGACTGGGATCCTTGAGTATTGACCTGGCTTTCTTGAGGCATCTAACAGAGTAGATATCCTCGATGTCCGGTAGCACCCAGCCGGTGATAAGTTGTGCTGATTTCACCATCCTTTGCAGTACTTTGCAATCCCGGGTGGAGCAGCTCCCATACCAGGCAGTGATGCAGCCAGTCAGGATACTCTCAATAGTGCACCTGTAGAAGTTGGCTTGGATATGTGACAGCATGCCAAACTTCTTTAGCCTCTGGAAAAAGAATAGGTGCTGCCGTGCCGTTTTGACCACGATGATGGTGTGGTGAGACCAGATTAAGTCCTCTGTGATGTTAACACATAGGAACTTAAAACCGCTGACCCTCTCCACTGCAGACTCGCTGATGGGAGCTCTCTGATGTTTTCCATAGCCCACGATCAGCTTCTTAGTCTTGCTGGTGTTCAGAGAGAGGTTGTTGTCCTGGCACCATGCTGCCAGGGTTTCAACCTCCTCCATGTATGCAGTCTCGTCGCTGTTGTGTCGTCCGCAAACTAAATGATAGCGTTTGTATTGTTCTTGGCGACACAATCGTGGGTGAATAAGGAGTAGAAGAGAGGGCTGAGTACACAGCCTGGGGGGGCACCAATGTTCAGAGTTCTGTGTTATGAACTTCAAACCGATCATAGAATGAACTTAGTTCATCAGGGAGAAAGGCTGTTTGTGTTATATTGCTGGGTTGCACTTTGTAGTCTGTGACGGCGCAAATTCCGTTCCACATATTCTGGGGGTCACGGTCAACCTGAAAGTATGATTCCAGTTTCGGTCAGTTTCGTCATTTGGTTCATATCTGTTTATTGTGGTCTGTTACCCTTGTCTCCCAGGTTTATTTCTGTGGTTGTTTGTGCTTGTGTCCTTGTCTTTTTTTTTGTTTGTTTTAAGTCTCCGGAGCTCTACCTGAACCCCCTTCCTCTACCCAATAAAGGTTTATACCCTGAAGGAGGGGGCAGCTGTCAGCCGTGTACTTCCGAAGGTTTCCTTTCAGTTAAATTAGGTTTTTCTCCCCCCAGTGCTGTGCAGCTCACTTATTTGTTGGGCGTCAGGATCTGCCCTTAAATGGGGGGGTACTGTCACGCCCGGTACACCTAGAAGGCGCTCTACTTCTCTCCTGTTCCTAGTTCCCTGTGATTATCCATGTCTTTCTGGTGTGTCTTGTTGTGTAGCCTATTTGCTTCCTGCTTCTGCTCTGCTCCTTGCTCAACATTGAGGTTCGTATGTCCTGAAACCCGCCTAGCACCAGATCAGCCCATGTCCGCTACCTGAGGGCATAGGTTTCTATATGGCATTTCCTGAACAGCTAAGCCCGGGCAAACACCCGTCTCGCCGCTACGCATAGGGTCTTTTTCGCTCTCCTGCCGGCTCTCATGTCGGTTCGTCCCTTCCGACATCCGTGATAATAAGCAAGCAAAGGTTCAGCAAAAACTGAGAAAAAAAAACGATTCTGAAGAAAAGTCCAATAAAAAGTTTGAAATTATTATTTATTATTAATAAATTAATACTGTTAATAATGATCAGATACATTATACTTTCAGCTGTATTTTAATTACCACTTTGTTATTCTCGATTATAATTTAAATATAAACGATTTAATTTTAAAGCTTGTTGTAAAGGCTTGTGTTAAATTGCTCCACTGGGATGAATAAAGTATTTGAATTGAATTGAATTAAACCAGTTTAACTGTTTTTTTACTTCAACCTTTGACAGTATTCACATTTGCTCATTTACTTTTTTATTTTAATATTATTATTGTTACAAATGGGGGATCATGAAAATGGTGAAAGTCAGGAAATAACCAAGTGGTAAAGTCAATAAGTGAAATAATTATTTATGATGCCCAACTTGTAAGTGATTTCTAGCAATATACATGAGTGGCTTGTGTAGTGATTCATAGCCGTTTCAGGGACGCCAAATATGTAATGTTAGTGGCTCTCTGAAGGCACCAGTTCTGTAGGGTTTGGGCATTTACTGAGACAATTATTAATTGTAGCAGTAAATCACAAAGTTGATTCTTTTGATGGCTTTAGAGTCCAACCATGCGACATAACTCAAACAACGCACACACACAGGTACTAATACACGAGGATACATTTATTAATACATAGAATATGCCTTAAACTAACAGATCTTATCGAGAGGGTTATCAGAATACAAAAGATATATATTCAATCAGTTACGAAGTGTTACATATATCAAGAGGACATACGTTCAGTATATCATTCATTAAGACCGTTTCATAAATGAACTTGGTTATAACTTCTACATTAGATACACAAACAAGTACATAACTCTTAGGAATTAAATTGATATCAACTGGTTTGGATAACAATTGAATTCTCGAGCTGTAATGCATTGAAGTTGAATACTCATCCAATCTTTGGGGATTCAGATCTCCTGCGGGCACAAAGAAACAGTTGCAGGCTGTTGCTGTCCAATCCGCGCTCTCTGGCTCGGTGCCAGGCTGTGCTGTGCGGCTTGCGACGGTGCGCTGCTGATGCTCACTGACCGGCTAGTTAGTGTTGGCTTTAACTAGCAAAGTTTGTGCACAGGAGAAAAGATGACTGTGGGTCCCAGCAAGTCAGGAAGAGGACCGGTTCGTTCCTAATGAAGAGCTAGTTCTGAATAGTGATTCAGCTGTCCACAGTTCCGACCTGTTAACGAGGCCTGCTGCTGGTTACTCTCTGGCAACCTCCACTCTAGACTCTTAGAACAAAGGAAAGTTCTGGCACTCGGACACACTGGCCGTTCCGTGGTTGTCCGGGCTGAGTCTCAGGATGGTCAGGAGGCGCGCTGCGAGGATGTCCTGCCCTTGGGAGCCTTCTGCTCCTGGGCCGTCCTGCCCTGGAATTCTCCTTTGAATTCCCTTTAGAACAGTCCACAGAATCCTCTCCAGAATCCCTTCTGAATCTGAATCTGAATCTGAATCTGAATCTGAATCTCCCAGGCTCTCTGTGTTGCCTGTTTTACCTGGAGGAACTTCAGCTCATTGATTGGCTGAAAGTTCCATGGGCATCAGAGTCCCACGTGGGTTACTCGGCCCTACCAGTCCCTGATTGGTTGATCAAGGTGAGATATGAGTCACTTAGTCCTGACACTTAGTAATGCAGTCCAGATGTCCAACTGGCACTCCCTAGACAGATAGGCGCCAATAGGTGACCATTGATCATGATAGCCAGGCTTAGCTAAATGCATCCCCCTTTGGGAGCTGTCCTTATCAAAAGAAAACATCTTGCATGAATGGTTTCTCTGTGGCTGCACCACAGAGATGAACAGAGAAATGGGGCCTCATTTGGGAAGCTCAGAAACACTTAATTCTGCCTTATTAATAAGCCTCACCACTACATATCCCCCCTTTTTGAAGGCCACGAGGTCCCGAGGCATTGTTGCCTTCAAAACAAAACAGAGTTAAGTGATGTCCCTTGCCATTAGCACATTAATCTTAAATGTCTACATTACTCCTCGAGAATTCATACCGGAACCAGCATTGGATACAAACAGGATGAATAACATCTGGAGTATGTATAAACACGGTAGGAGACATTATCTCAGTCTAGGTATTACACATCAGGAAGTTCACTGTCAATATCTGATACCTCTGTAGTAGATATTTGGGGAGAAGTCACTTCCTTTCTTTTGACATGCTACCTTTGACTCATTCATGCTACCCAGAGTACATCTTGATGCGAGAGTACAGCATTCAGAGTACACTGTCAGTCATGATCCAGCTACCCGGCAGTAGTGTTTTAATAACAACAGTTCCTGTTCCCAGCCCTCCGATAAACCACAACACCTGTGTTGGGTATCTGCTAGGGTGGTTTGGAGGTTTGTTCCATTAAAGCAAACTCAACTACCTGTACCTCTTCAGGGCTTACTGTTTCTTGGATTTCTATCCAATTCAATAGTGTGGCACCTGAAGGCATCCACGACCTCAAGTTTGGTCTTATATCGTCTGGTTCCAGACCGTACAGTGTTAAGTCCAAGCTGTACTATGGCCTCCTCGGGAACTTACAGGAAAACTGTTTGATTAGGTAGCTGCATTGCGGTAGCTGTATCATGCCTGTCACAAGTCATAGTGACAGTTAAATGTGGTGTGCTGACCAGCCATTTACTTCCCACCTGCTCTTCATGGGTGTTCATTAACCTCCCTCTGCTCGTTAGTAGCTTTATACCCTTCATTGGTGAATCGTTTAGACACAGCCAATGGATAGCTTTGGTAGCCATACCCATCTCAAGATTTGGAACCAAATTCAATCTTGGATTGCCTTCTGGGTGAGCTATGAGCGATGGGGTTAATGTCACATACTCCTCTACTGAGAAGAGTGGAATCAAGTGGGTTGGGAATTGTGCCATGGCTAGACTGGCCACAGTGGCACTAAACTCCCTTAACAGGTCTTGTGTCAACATTCTGGCCTGTTGCACACAAGCATAAACCCACTGTATAACATCAACAATCATGTCCACTGTTTGGGGAATAAGGTTTAACCCTGTTGCATAGAAAGTTGCCTGTAGGGTTTTCCCTAAGCTTTCCAACTTTTGCTGCTGTCGATACAGTCTGTCACTACCCTCTGGCCTCTCTGACACCTGCCTTCTTGGGGCAGTCAGGGTGAGAGTGCCAGTAGCACACAAACCTACCAGAAAAAGCAAACGTGCAACAGTGGCGGCAGCAATCAGTCCTCCCAAAAGTCTTTTCGGGTGGCTGATCCCAGTCATCTCCTTCTGAGTGACTGTTGCCATTCTAAGCTGGTGCAGCGTGTACATGGTGTCTTTCTCAGTATGCCATGTGGCATCTTGGGCACCAACATCCTGGAAATCTGGGGAGATCTGACGCAGCTGCTGATGCTGCTCCTCCTTTTCCAGGGCATTTGCTTTTTCGATTTGTTCATGCCTGTGCTCTAGGAACCCTGCAGGGGGCGGTGCAGTGGTGGAGCATGCCTGACCCTCGGCTGAGTGGTCATCTGGAGCACCTGAGTGATCTGGGATTGTTATCCTATTCTCACTGTTCAGGTCCACCCTGCACACTTCCTGATTGAGGAATCCCTCTATCGGCATGTTTCCAATCGTTTGCTGGGGGTAGGTGTAGGACACCTGCTCGCTCCCCCCTTCCCTCGCTAGGGGTTCAGGGAGCTGCCCCAGCACTGGGATAGCTAGTTCACTGTCTTTGAACTTACTATCACTCACTAGGCCCATGTCAGTGCAGGCGGGGATTCTGACACCTCTCTTTGCGATGTCCTGCACTGGCAGGCGGGTGACTTGACCATCCAGCTCCAGTCTGGCTGAACCACTGTTGGTCAGACTCAGACTGACAGACTGAGCTGGTGGCTGTAAGAAAACCGGCTCGGCTTTCATTCCCTGTCCCTTCTGGGGGACTGGGTGTGTTGGAAACCCTGCCGTTGAGGCAGGAACAATCAGGTCAGTCTCACTCACTACCTGGTAGTCGTGAGAAATAATGTTACCTGACTGCAGGTTCCCTGGGTCAAAGCAGAGGGAATCAGCATCTGGGATCAGGTGTGTCCACAGCGCAGTAGTCTCAGCGTCCAGCTGGACCTCCTGTCTAACCTGTGAATGTTGCACCAGGGGCACCTGGCGGTGGCCCTGTGACAGCTGCTCAAGCAGATCCTCACTAATAGAGGACCTCTCGGGGCTAAGGGTGGGGGCTACATCACCAACCTGCTCTCCTGCCATCTGGATCCTTTCCACCACTGCGGGGTGGTGGTCCTGACCCCTCTTGGGTGCCAGGGTGCACAGGGAAAGCTCCTTTTCATCGCCAGGTGGGGAGATCTGCTCCTCTTTAGGGATGTAAAAGGTGTGTGCTTTACCTGGTGGATCAGGCGGCTGCTTGGAGCACCGCTCCTGTGGCAGGGAGGCTGTTGAGACCTCGGCCGGGACACGACTTCCCTGTATATTCGGGGAACAAGAAAATATTTTTATTTCTTTTCCAGAGGGAACAGAAGGAATCTCCGCATGGGCTTCTGTGTTCGGTGGGCACTGTGTGAGCACAGTCTGCCTCTTGGCCCCCCTTTCCTTCTGTACAGAAGACTTAGGAGCCTTGACCTGTTTCCACACTTTGCCTTTCTGGTGATCCACCAAAGGTTCCTCTCTGAGTCGCATGCCCTTTTCTTTTTCTACCCGTTTGAGCTTGCCGTGTGACATCAAACACCTTTCAACCTCAGTGTCAATCAGTGTCTCACTGGGTAAGACATCTCCCATGGCAGCCTTGAGGTAAAAGCTTCCTGCTTTTCCTCTCTGTTTTACTGCCTGCTCTGTGACTTCAGGGGTGGAGTCAGCACTCGCTTGGGAGTGGCTGACCTTATCCAGGCAGGAACTCTTCCGCTCAATCAGATAGACTGAGGGAGGGAGAGGGGGCGGGTCTCCGCCTCCTCCAGTGGAGAGTATCAGCTCATTTACGTTTCCGGCAGCCTTGGGGAGCGGTTGTCCCTGTCTTAATAAAGCTTGTTCAAGCCTGGCCAGGCGGGCGGCTACTGAATCCTTTTGTTCAGCTTTATCTAGCCCTTTCCCTCCCCCGGTGTTCTCATGGCACTTAGGACGCTGGGTGCGGTCCTGTGTGAGTGCTTTGGAACGGGGCTTAGCCAGCTCAGGAACCTGTGCTCCTTCGAGCAGGAGGGAGTTAACCCTGCTGGCTCTGACGGCGAACACAGTCGCTTTAACAGCTTTTTTCTCAGAGCGACTTTGGACATCATACTCCCAGGCTTTCTGCACGAATCTCTTAATATCAGTCATTTTCATGGTCTGTGCATCTATATGCATCAAGATCATATTTCTGACTGATGGGTGGAGATTCGCAATGAATAAACCCTTGAAATGTGTGTTCTCTTCGCAACCCTCGTCATTTCGCCCTGCAAAATAAGTTCGTCTAAGTCTCTCGTAATATTCGCGAAGGGACTCTGCTCTCTCGTGCTTAATGTTAAGTGCGGCGGCTATCGCGGCAGTCGGGTCAATAAACGCACTGTATTCTTCGATAAGTGCTTGACATAGCTGCTCAAAGTCATTACAGACTTCTTTCATCTGCCTAGCCATCCACTCATGTACAGCTCTGCTGGTAGTTTTCCTGACCAGAAACACTTTCTCCTGTTCTGTGGCGTTTGGCAGGTACTGCAGGGTATACCTGAGGTCTTGAATATAACTCTTGATATTATTCTCTGACACTGCGGGGTCAAATCTCTCTATGTCCTTCGCTAGCTCTCTCAGAGAATGGAGATTTATTCTAGCTTCTCCGCTGACGGAGATATGGAAGAGATCGTGGTCAGACCTGTCGCTGCTAGAGAGAGTGCTTAATAGCGACTCGAATTCAGACCTTTTAGCAACCATCGTTAAACTTAAAGAGTATTACTTTTAAGTACGAAATTACAGTTTTACCACAGAAAACCACAAGATCAAGTATGCAATCAACCCGGTAGATCGCAAAAGATCACAAAACAATCAAGCACTGCTTAAAGAGCAAGGGGAACTTTTTTTTCTTTCGGCTTTCAGCACACTGTATTGTCGTGTATGAAACCCGCGGCGTTTTATATGAATTATTCGCTTGGTTGACTCATTTCAGTCTTGCCACGCCCACCCAGGGACGCCAAATAATGTAGTGATTCATAGCCGTTCAGGGACGCCAAATATGTAATGTTAGTGGCTCTCTGAAGGCACCAGTTCTGTAGGGTTTGGGCATTTACTGAGACAATTATTAATTGTAGCAGTAAATCACAAAGTTGATTCTTTTGATGGCTTTAGAGTCCAACCATGCGACATAACTCAAACAACGCACACACACAGGTACTAATACACGAGGATACATTTATTAATACATAGAATATGCCTTAAACTAACAGATCTTATCGAGAGGGTTATCAGAATACAAAAGATATATATTCAATCAGTTACGAAGTGTTACATATATCAAGAGGACATACGTTCAGTATATCATTCATTAAGACCGTTTCATAAATGAACTTGGTTATACCTTCTACATTAGATACTCAAACAAGTACATAACTCTTAGGAATTAAATTGATATCAACTGGTTTGGATAACAATTGAATTCTCGAGCTGTAATGCATTGAAGTTGAATACTCATCCAATCTTTGGGGATTCAGATCTCCTGCGGGCACAAAGAAACAGTTGCAGGCTGTTGCTGTCCAATCCGCGCTCTCTGGCTCGGTGCCAGGCTGTGCTGTGCGGCTTGCGACGGTGCGCTGCTGATGCTCACTGACCGGCTAGTTAGTGTTGGCTTTAACTAGCAAAGTTTGTGCACAGGAGAAAAGATGACTGTGGGTCCCAACAAGTCAGGAAGAGGACCGGTTCGTTCCTAATGAAGAGCTAGTTCTGAATAGTGATTCAGCTGTCCACAGTTCCGACCTGTTAAAGAGGCCTGCTGCTGGTTACTCTCTGGCAACCTCCACTCTAGACTCTTAGAACAAAGGAAAGTTCTGGCACTCGGACACACTGGCCGTTCCGTGGTTGTCCGGGCTGAGTCTCAGGATGGTCAGGAGGCGCGCTGCGAGGATGTCCTGCCCTTGGGAGCCTTCTGCTCCTGGGCCGTCCTGCCCTGGAATTCTCCTTTGAATTCCCTTTAGAACAGTCCACAGAATCCTCTCCAGAATCCCTTCTGAATCTGAATCTGAATCTGAATCTGAATCTGAATCTCCCAGGCTCTCTGTGTTGCCTGTTTTACCTGGAGGAACTTCAGCTCATTGATTGGGTGAAAGTTCCATGGGCATCAGAGTCCCACGTGGGTTACTCGGCCCTACCAGTCCCTGATTGGTTGATCAAGGTGAGATATGAGTCACTTAGTCCTGACACTTAGTAATGCAGTCCAGATGTCCAACTGGCACTCCCTAGACAGATAGGCGCCAATAGGTGACCATTGATCATGATAGCCAGGCTTAGCTAAGTGCATCCCCCTTTGGGAGCTGTCCTTATCAAAAGAAAACATCTTGCATGAATGGTTTCTCTGTGGCTGCACCACAGAGATGAACAGAGAAATGGGGCCTCATTTGGGAAGCTCAGAAACACTTAATTCTGCCTTATTAATAAGCCTCACCGCTACACTGGTATAATCAGAGGCAAGTGAATTCCTTGTCCTCTGGCACAGCTTTGTTGAGAAGAGTAATAATTCAAGTACACTTGATTAAACAAATAATTATTACAATGATGAGACACAGACTACACTACACACTACAAAACATACAACTCACAAGTTATGCTAGGTGCAGTATTTACAAATAAGGCGTTTAAGAGGCCTAACATTCTGATCAACCAAAAAACCCCAGACTGCTATTAACCATTAAATTTTTTGTGCCTACAGAAGCTGTCTTCTAACTAAATACAGATGCAGCCATTCAAAATGCGTGGGGTATTTCGCGGTACACCGCAGTGGGCGTTTCCCATGAAAATGCAGTATCACGCGGTGTAACGAGTCATTTGAATTCATACCGGAAAGTATCCGGAATCACCTTGTAAAACCGCCAAGAGGAGCCAATAAAGCTTAACGTCTCAAGTACAGCATTTGAGCTTTTAAATTTAAACTGTGTATTACAGCATGTTAATCATCAGTCATTAAAAAGTTGGTATATTTTATGAAAGCAAGATTTCTCAGTTGGGCAGAAGTACAGAACCTACCTTTATCATAAATATTTTAATTATGCAGAAATATTTTATGCATCAAAGCCTTTACCAAAGACATTACTAATAGTATTAATAATAAATGACCCTGGACAAGCTGTAAACTCAAAGTATTATGGTGGTCCACATTATTTGTAACCGTCATTTTAAATTAAAATACTTTATTTTTTCATCGACAAAAAGTAACACCACAGCATTTCGTTGATCTAACTAACAAGGACGGGACATTAGCTAGCCAATAGGATAATGGAAAAAATTACTTGTTTTGTTTATTTCTTTAGCACATTTAATTGCACATTTCCATTGATTGTACAATCACAGAAAAACTGTCCAATCCCTAGTTCGTCAGGCATTTTCTTTTAGTATAACAGACATAAAAACTCCCTTGCTTTTAACAGAGCATTTCATCATTTCTAACAATGAAAATTATTTAAACTGCGACACTTATCATTCAACTAGCGCACAAAATATCACAAGGATCCTCAAGAGCACAACAGAGACTGCATTAAAAGATACTTGTACCAGATTCATGAGAATCCAAGCTTTTTTATCTACGCTTTCTTATCTATGCTAAGACGTAGTCTTTAAAATTTATCACACAGTAACAAGGGGCGTCCGTATACCAGAGATTATGGTACTGCTTCAGAAGGGTGTCAGCCAGTCAGATTCCAGGACCGGAATTATCTGTTTTATAATCGAGAATATGTAATCACGTATCTAAAGAAATTAATAATGATATTACTTTAAGGATCTAAATATCTAAATCTATGTATCTATATAGCTGGTAGTATTACTGTATTTCACTTTCTTTGTAAACACGTTTTTTAACACCCGAATCGCAGGTGGATTCTGTTTTTTGGTCTGTTATGGTCTGTAGCTCAAATCTTGCTTAACTAAAAATTAGACCTGAGAAGAGTATTATTGGACAATGTTGTGAGGCTCTGGCGGAATTTCTCTGTAAACTGAAGAGTTATAGAGGAGACAGGTTGTGTATCGCTTCTTTTGACACTTGCAAAAAGCATTCCAATGTTAATGTGACACGGAAGATAATGTGGTGTATTGGTCAGTAATGAAAAGATTTAATCATTTAATCTCTTTACTGTGCACATTTAATCCACTTAGTATTGAATATTTATATGGTATTTTACCACTAAAGGGAAATTTAGTAGCTAAGCATAAAACGCAGAGGAGCATAACGAAGGTCATAAAGGTCATAAACGAAATTAATTTAGGAACATAAACATATTGTAACGCCCTCGCCTGGTGGTGAGGAGGAAGCGCCCCTAGGTGCTCGTAGTACCGCTGGGCATGCTGGGAGTGGTAGCCGGGGAGAGTCTGAGGGTCAGCACGATGACCAGCGGCTGACCCTACCTGTGTAAATAATGTCCTAGTAGTTCTAGTGCCCTGTGTAGTCCAGTAAAAGTATAGTGTGTTGTTAGTTAATTACCAACCTAAATATGTGTACGTGTTCCGTCAGTCTCCTCATGTGTGTGTTCATCCTGTGTTTGGTTTTGTGTGGTTGTTAACAAATAAAGCTAGTGCTTGGTTGGTTAATCGCATCTCCACTGTTCTTTAGTTCTGAAAAGAACCTGCAAACGCTACAATATTATGTAAACTGTATTTTGCTGTTATTGGTATTTCAAAAAATAAATACACACCAATACTCAATTTCACCTACAGTATATTGACATTTTTTTATATTTCAAAATAAAACATGTTCGTACTGTATGTACAGTACACAGTGGTACCGCAGGTTGAACTGTAGGGCGCAAATCCACCCAAGCCCAAAAGCCCAAAATATTAATGTGCATTCGCCTGGTGCTGCGCGGTTTTCATCACTCTCTGTGGGAGTGCTGGCTGTGACGAATTAAACCGGTTTCACAGGTATTTTCAAAGTAGAAGGGGGCAAGTCTTCCAGCGAAAGACACCTCCCCCACCCTCCAAACCACCTTTTTTTGCTTACAGTAGTAGTACTTAAGTAGAGTACAGTAAGTACAGTACGTACTTACTGTACAGTACTTACGGTAGTACTTCTCGTGTTAAGAAAGCTAGGTGTTAACTATTAGTAATCAATAATATTAAATTTAGCACTGTAATAAATTGTGCTAATAATAAATTCTATTCTACTCTGAGAATGTAGAGGGGGGAAGAATGTCCGTGGTCTTTTCACTGATAAACTTCTGTCAAGCTGTCATCAAAAGCCATTTAGCAAAGAGGGGATGAGAAGAGTGACAAACTAGTATACAGCACGATGACCAGCTCAGTCAATTCAAACAAGTTCAGTTTCAAAAAAACTGCAACGGACATAAAAACTCCCTTGCTTTTAACAGAGCGTTTCATAATTGCCAACTAGGAAATTTATTTAAACTGCGAGACTTATCATTCAACCAGAGCTCGAAATATCACAAGGGTCCTCTAGAGCACAGCAAAGACTGTATTAAAAGTATACTAGTGACAAACTAGTATACTTTAGATTTTTTTTTTCTGAACCGGGGAAAATCTGATCATGTTACTGTATAACAATAATAAAAACATTATTTTACATATCACCTTTATGTGATATCACCTTAAGGACAGCACATATAAGGGTTAATTGCACAATGGACCGCGCAAAGAAATTGAATATACAGTAGTCTTCTTTAGGTATAAACAGCAAATTAGGAAAACAAAGAACAGGACAGGTGAGACGTTTATCCAGAGAGCGAGTGATCAGAAAAAGGAACAGCTGTTACGCAGAGGTTTTAGCTCTCTCTCTGCTGAATGAATAAAAGCATTTTATTAAAAACGCGTTTGCGTTTGTCTGGGTATTTACTTTGTAATCTTACTTTGTAATAGTTAAGTTATTACTTGGTTTTCAAAGTGCAATGAAATACAATATTGTTGTTGTTGCTGTTATTGTTGTTTTTATCCTGTAAAGCGTTTTGAGAAGCCACCTTTAAAGGCGATATATAAAATCGCTGAATCTTATGGAATGTGTTCCACCGGGGATCTAACCCCATCGTCTAACCCCTCTGATTGGAGAAAAAAGACGTGCTGGTTTGCTATACTGTACATACTGTACCAGGAAGATGATTTCTTTCTATTCGAAATGTGTATTTTAAAAGTTTAAGAAGTAAAAACCTTACAGCGTACACAGATTTCTAAACTGATCAGGATCGTTATCTTTGTCTTATCCATAATAATGTTCACCGCTCTGTCCAGTAAATTAATAATAAACTTTATTTTATATAGCGTTTTAAACGAATAAGTAATTAGATTGCTCATAAGCCTAATCGCGTTTTCTACATAAACACAGCGTGATTGCTCTCTGAAAATGCTTTTTCTTTATATTTAGGCTCAGATTTAAACTATAGATCGTATTATTATAAACTTTCTTGGAAAATGTATTTTATGTAAACCATGTTTGCTTTTAATTCATTTAGGGCTAGAATATGTTCATTGTCTTCCAATCGAGTGGAGTTGACATTAGAAGCTTGCCACGCCCGGATTGTTACACCAATGCATTACCATGTTAAAGCAATTTCATTAAGGAGCCTAGCTTTCTTAACTAGTGTACTGTACTTCCTGGGTTTTTGAGGGGGGGAGGTGTCTTTCGCTGGAAATCTCGCCCCCTTCTACTTTGAAAATACCTGTGAAACCGGTTTAATTCGTCACAGCCAGCACTCCCGCAGAGAGGGGGGTTGTACTCATTAATGTCTTAGCCGGAACACATCATTATATCTCATTTTGTATTTCTTTAAAAAAAATGTTTGCCCAGCTTAACACTATTGCTGTTGTTTTTATCCTGTACAGCGCTTTGAGGAGCACAGCTTTCTCACCACTTAGATTACTTTTTGATACCATCCTTACACAAAGCAGAAACTTCTTATATTTTCCGATGACATACAAGTGGAAAGATTACAGATTTTAATCGTCTTTTTTCTGAACAAGGGAAAATCTGATCATGTTTCTCTATAACAATAATAAAAAACTTTATTTTACATATCACCTTTAAAAGTGGCTTCTCAAAGCAATACAGTAGATGTAAACCACAGATTACAAAGTAAATACCCAGACAAATGCAAACGCGTTTTTAATAAAATGCTTTTATTCATTCAGCAGAAAAGAGAGCTAAAACCTGGGCGTAACAGCTGTTCCTTTTTCTGATCACTCGCTCTCTGGATAAACGTCTCACCTGTCCTGTTCTTTGTTTTCTTAATTTGCTGATTATGCCTTCTGCGGTCCACTCCTGCCCTTACACCTAAAGAAGACTACTGTATATTAAATTTCTTTGCGCGGTCCATTGTGCAATTAACCCTTGTATGTGCTGTCCTTTAGGTGATATCACATAAAGGTGATATGTAAAATAATGTTTTTATTATTGTTATACAGAAACATGATCAGATTTTCCCCGGTTCAGAAAAAAAATATCTAAAGTATACTAGTTTGTCACTAGTATACTTTTAATACAGTCTTTGCTGTGCTCTAGAGGATCCTTGTGATATTTCGAGCTCTGGTTGAATGATAAGTGTCGCAGTTTAAATAAATTTCGTAGTTGGCAATTATGAAACGCTCTTTTAAAAGCAAGGGAGTTTTTATGTCCGTTGCAGTTTTTTTGAAACTGAACTTGTTTGAATTGACTGAGCTCCGTTCTGTACCACACAATGTCAGTTTTTTTTTTGTGCTGTCATTTGACAAAACAAGGCTCACCAGATAATGTGAATCGAAACCTGTTTTTCTAGCTTTTAAAGTCGTGCGATGTGTAAGCGGGAACACATCATTATATCTTACATATGAAAAATCCATAATATAGCTCCCAAACAAACGCAAACGTGTTTTTAATAAGATGCTTTCATTCGTTCATAATCCGATGATTTCAGGAAGACTACTGGAGGTCTGGCTTTTTTTCTTGAAAACCATAACTCTGGTCTTGTCCAGATTGACTGTCAGCGCTCAGGTCTGACAGTGCTGCTCCAGCAGTGCCAGGTTCTGCCGCAGCCTCTGTTTTGTGGGCGACAGCAGGACCAGGTCGTCTGCAAAGAGCAGGAACTCGATTTCTGTAATTAATGCAGATCAGTAAATCAAGGGACAAAACAATTATTGCGCCCGGCTCCTCAATGGGCTTTGACGTGCTAATGCGTTGGTTTAACGGTCCGGGTGTGGCAATGTTTTTTATTATTGTTTTTATTATTATTATTTTATTAATGTTTTAAAGTACTGTATACTAGTTTGTCACTCTTCTCATCCCCTCTTTGCTAAATGGCTTTTGAATAGAGTCACATTTAGAGAGAGGTGAAACAGCCCTACACGGCCCTGTCGCAGTACACGAATATAATTATATCTTATTAATTTCTTTAGATACGCGATTCTTTTAATACAGTCTTTGCTGTGCTCTAGAGGATCCTTGTGATATTTCGAGCTCTGGTTGAATGATAAGTATCCCAGTTTAAATACTTTTCGTAGTTAGAAATTATGGAACGCTCTGTTAAAAGCAAGGGAGTTTTTATGTCCGTTGCAGTTTTTTTGCAACATGAATATAATTATATCATTATTAATTTCTTTAGATACGCGATTCCATATTATATTCCCTTTTAATCAAATTCTAAAAGTATGCTTGTTGACTCCGGTATCACATTAGTTAAAGACTTCGATGCTTAAAATGTTAAGGGAGAAATGGAATACTGGTGTGTATGTTTTCTTTAAAGTACCGAGACCAGCCATATACTGTATGTTTAAGTTCCAAAATTAATATCGTTTATGGCCTTCACACGCGTTGCAGTATGCTCCTATTCTTTTTATGCTCAGGCACGAAGATTTCCCTTCAGTGGTAAAATTCCATATAAATATTCAATACTTAAACGGGCACATTTAAGACATTAAATATACATATACATACTGTATACAGTACAGTTTGCATACGGTAATATGTTTATGTTCCTAAATCAATCTGTTTTATGAGCATGTGAAAGGCATGGTTAATCGATTCTCAAAAATTACTGTACACTGCATGATTGGAAACAAATACATGATTGCGAAATGCTGTGGTGCTACTTTTACAAAGACGGTCAATGAAAAAAAGAATGTGGACCAGGGCAATACTTTGAGTTTACACTTACAGCTTGTCCAAGGTCATTCATTATTAATACTATTAGTAATATCTTCGTTAAAGACTTTGATGGCGACAGCTCAAGCATGAGAGGTTGAGCTTTATTAGCTCCACCTTGCGGAAATTCCAGATACTATTACTTTGTTTGCGGTATTATAGGAGAAGTTACGGTAACTAGCGGTATTTACCGGTAACTCGCGGTAGACTGCATACAGCGCACCGGAAAATAATGCGGTATCGCCCGCGCATTTTGAATGGCTGCATCTGTATCTTTTGTATTCTGATAACCCTCACGATCAGATCTGTTAGGTTTACATGCAAATTCTATGTATTAATAAATGTATCCTCGTGTATTAGTACCTGTGTGTGTGCGTTGTTTGAGTTATACCGCATGGTTGGATTCTAAGGCCAATGTATTAGAATACATTTTGTGATTTACTGCTACAATTGATAATTGTGCCAGTAAATGCCCAAACCCCTACAGAACTGGTGCCTCGTGAGAGCACACTACACCACCCCATCTCTGATATCAGAGTGGACAACCCGTGGAAAGCCAGGCACAAGACCCACTCACAGACACGAATGACCAGAGTGATATCCAGCAATGAGGACAGGAGGGCCAGCTCAACATTCAATCACGGATGCTGGCTAGACAACCTGAGGAAAGCTGGGCAGCAGCCCTCTCACAGGCACAAGAGTGAAAAAAGCATCCCGTGATATGAATTAGATAGCTGAGAGAAAAAAAAGCCCAGAGAAAAAAAACTGCGGAAAAAGAAAAAGCTCCACTCGGGGGGTTAGTAGGTGGCTTAGCATTCTGTCACGGATGTCGGAAAGGACAAACCATGGAGAGGCAGGAGAGTGGAAAAAGACCCATATGTGTAGCGGCGGAAAGGGGAAAAACCCAGGCTCAGCAGTTCAGGAGTAGAATAGAAACCAATGCCCTCAGGCAGAGGACATGGGGCAACCTGGATGCTAGGCAGGTTTTAGGACATCCAAAAGTCAATGCTGAGAAAAGCAGAATAAGTGACCCAGAAATATATAGCCCCAGATTTATATAAATATATTTTTGAGTACTGGAAAATTCATATGAAAAGATAAAACTATAAAATGAATGTTCTTCCAAAATGTTTTGTTCCTTTTTTAGACATTACCAAAAAATATACTCCCAAAAGTTTTTAAACAATGGGATAAATTGATGATTACATTTATATGTAGTGGGAATAAACCAAGGGTCAGGCTTAAATTATTAAATAACCTAAAGAAATGGCTGGGATGGCATTGCCATATTTAACTAATTATTATTTAGGAGCACAGATAAAACCTATTTTGACAGATGGATAAGGACTCAGTAGTTAAATGGAGAGAGATTGAATTTAGACAGATGGAAAGATTTATTACTGCAGTCCCTCTGCCAAAATGTAATAGCTCTTTAAAAAATTTATATATATTTATTTGGAATACTGTACAATCATGGGTTTCAGTTTGTAAAAATAAACAGATAAAAGAGGACTTAATATATTTTAAACTAAATACATTGATGACACTTTTAAGCAATCGGAAGATAGAGGATTGTCTATGTCTAATCTATAGACATCATTATAATTATAGATTATAGTATATAGACAAAAAATTATAGATAAAGGGTGAATTTGAGAATTTATGTAAAATATTTAATCTCCCAAATTCTCTTTTTTTATTTATTTGCAAATTAGAAGTTATATTACAAAGATTCATGGGATCAAGAAAATGTTTGATGCAATTCCTCCTTTGAATCAGTTTATTGCAAAAACATCTGATAAATCAAGTATTAAGAATGTGTTGGTTCAATAAAGTCATTTTTTGGGAAAATGAGCAAAAGTAGGAGAATTTAAAGTTCTGTCCAAATGGGAGAATCACAAGTAGAATCATTTTCTAATGTTTGGAATAATATCTTTCAAAATACTGTTAAGACAGCTACAGTAATTCTTGGTTTTGGAGGGACTATGCTTGGAAAATTCAGATGAGATCTTTAAAAAAAACAATAATACAAGCTAAGCCACAGAACAAACATAACTGCTTTTTGGCAAAATTGTGGGGATACTAGAGTTCATAACAACCATATTTCATATCTTATTTTGAAAGGATTCTGGAAAGTTATTGATATCATGGAATCTATAAATATCAACTCTGTTCAGACCAAGAGAAATCTATTCTAGAATGATTAATATTACCTGAAGTGATATTTTGTTAAATGATTAAATATATATTTAATCTAATATATTTATATATAATATAATATTTGATATAATATATAGTAGGTAATATATTTTCTATTTTATAACTTTATTTTTTTAATATTTATATGAAAATGTATGGAAAATGATGGATGACAATACAAATAATAAACAAATATAAAAAGCAAATTGTGATTTGAAGGTATCTTTATCTCCATTCAGTCTCACAGGAAAGATTTTTGTATGGCTACCGTTTTCATAAAACTCCACTGTGTAAAAATTAACTGTAATTTGGAAATTGTCTGTGATCAGAAAAATTCTGGTATATTCGATGATACTCCGCGGAAAACCAGGGACTGAAGTAAACAGGTTCAACAGATGTCTGCTTTGTATTGTACATGTCTTTATTTATAGCAAACAGAAAAGATCTGCCAAGGCACCCAAGTGCTGTAACTCAGTAACTCCAAACAGAAGCACAACAGCATTGCAAACACAAGTAGTCCCCAACGTGACATCGAATCCCCCCTTCCGAAAATGACAAGAATACTATTCTTCCAGTCAAAGAAACAAGGACTGCTGGAAGTAGGTCTGGCAAACACAACCAAAAGCCAATAAAATTTAGTGATAAAGTGTTTAAGCCAGGCTGTTCTGGACCTGACTCTGGCTGGCTGTGAAGAAGGGGCTATGGGCTGTTCTACCACAGGAACAACAGCCCCATAGGGAAGTTGACCTCAACTGGGAGTCCAGCAGAGGCAGTCTCAGCCTCAGCAACAGGGTTGTCACTCTGCAGAGGCAACTGGTGTGCCATCGTGACACATTGTGAGAGGCGGACAGTAGTGTCACAGTAAGGTGAACCCTTTGGACAAGGAATGTTCCTGACTCTTGTATGACTAAGCCACCTAGCAAATCGGACAGGATACTAGGCACCCTTCTTTCTCACAGGTTTGATTTATCATTCAAAATGAGCGGGGTATGCGGCCTTCCCCCCTTTAGGCCGCCCCGCTCCTGTTTTCCGACGGCCTCCGGAGTCCCCGGGGCTCCAGCGCCCAGCACTCCCCTGCGATGTGCCCCCTCTCCCCACAGTGGTGGCAGATGAACAGCCGTTGTCGCTCCCCCACCATCGCCACCCTGGCCATCTCCTCCTCCCCATCTGATTCCCCTTGCGCCCCTCCGTTGGTGCCCACCGGTCTCCTCGAATACGGCATCAGCCTGCTCGGCCAGAGCCAGGGCCTGCTCCAAGGGGACCGGCACGGCCAGCATCACGTGGCGCTGCACCTCAGTCGGCGCCAGGGCCCAGAGGAACGCCTGGAGCGCTATCTCCCGGTGGGCCTCCTCCGGGAGAGTAGAGTAACCTTGGCTGGCTAAGTAGGCCACGTCTGCAGTGACCGGACCCAGTGGCTCTCCGGCTAGGCAGCAGCATTGGGCCAACCTTGCCCACAGCAGTCCCAGAGCCTCCCCTCTCCTGCCAAAACGCCTCCGGAGGGCCGACGCCAACGCCGCATAGTTGTACCACTGGTTAACCTACCCCTATTTGGCATTATTGATATTGTTGTATTTTAATCCTATGTAATATTTATTTTTACCCTGTTTCATTAGTTATGCATTTTACAGAGTTATGTTTTTACATATTGTTAGCATTTTAGTGTTTTTTTTATAATTATTGTTTTTAAAGAGCTCCAAAGCATACAAAACACAAACACCACCCATCATAACCGTTTACCTATTGGCCTTCACTATAGAGCATCTTTGTTATTCACGCTTTTGAAACTTATTTAAAGGTATTTTGTACAAAAAATGTTTACATTTTTTATTGTTTAATTATTTTTGCACTTTACTGTGTCCATTAACATGGTGGAAGTCCGGTATTTCTGATTTTACACATTCCCCTGTAGCAGATTTTGTCTGTTAAATCATAAATCAGTTAAAGCAAAGTTTGTAAAACAGGAGGGCTTATTGTATGTACTGTATCTATATTTGTGTATGTAACTATACATACTTAAGGAAATATGTTTTGTTGTTTCTAAAAACAACATGGAAAGGATAAAACTGTTAAACAAATCTATGTTTTAAAAACTGCCTTTTCACATTTAAAACTTCGAATGTATGTCGGGCAATCGGACTTCAGGATTGGAATCATCCATTTTATAATGGGGAATATAGTCTTGGGTTCTGTTTCAGGCATTCATGTGAAGGGCAACAGGGCTTTCACTGGCCGATTATCATTATTATCATTATTATCAATAATTATATTAATTTAAGGGTCTAAATATCTAAAAATATGTATCTATATAGCAGATAGTATCACTGTATTCCACTTTCTTTGGTAAACACGGAAAAACAGATTCACAATGCGACGCTGTCACTGTGTAAAAAAAAAAACGGTTTGAACACCCTATATTACAATATAGCTAAGCTGAGCTAAGAATAGGAGTTCCTGCCTCAGAGGGGGTGGAAAGTGCCCAAGGTCATTTAATTAGTATTACAATTAGCACTGATTCCCTTGCTAAGATATGGACATAAGCACCTGAAGAAGGGTTGCGTTTTCTCTCTTCTCTTTTAAGCATGTGTACAATGCTGTAATACAATTTAAAATAATTAAAAGTTTAAACAGTATCAACTAAACTCCATTAATATAAGAATTGAGTGGTATAAAATAAATAGAGCTTTTTAGTATAGATTACACTTTTCTAAAATGTATTTAAAAAATAAAAATGATTACAATCTAATCTTTCCACTTTTGATCCCAAAATACCAAGAAAAATAAATCTAAACGGGGAGAAAGCTATGCTGAAAGTTAATAAAGATACTTAGAAGACAAAGATAACAATTAATGTTGCATTTCTCTGATTGTGAATCAAAAAATATATTTAATTAAACATGAGTTTACGATTTAAATCAAAATGGGGGTAACGGGAACTCTCTCTCTCTTATTATCAACACTAGTTCAATTGTGTCTCTTCTCAGATACTGTAGTTCGGCATTCAGGTAGATTGCCAGGCAAAATAAAAACAGGTTTCAATAGTTAATAACCACTTTTTATGTGCGAAACACAGGTGATTTTTCTTCCTCCTGATCAGTTTAGAAATGTGTGTGCTGTAAGGCTTTTACTTCTTAATTAAACTTTTAAAATATGCGTTTCAAATAGAAGCAACATATGTTGTTGTCCTCCTAGTGTGTAGAACAGATCAGTAGGTCTTTTTTCCCCAATCAGAGGGATGTCAGATGGTGTCAGCCAATCACTGTACCCTAATCTCTGGTATAGGGACACCCCAGAATTCTGTCGCATTTTCATTTTAGGAAATTATGAAACACTCGGTTAAAAGCAAGGGAAATTGTCTGTTATAGTGGACATAAAAACAAGATTTTGCTGCGGCCTTATTGGAAACTCAATTTTAACACAAATTGCCGGCATTATATCCTATTATATTGGACACAGACCAGCACCAGTGGGGGCATAAAAGAAAATGCAGACGAACTAGGGATTGGACAGTTTCCAAGTGCTTGTACAATCGATGGAAATTTTCAAAAAAATGCGCAAAAGAAATAAAAAATCATTTATTCCTTTATCATACTGGCTAGCTAATGTCCTCTCTTTGCTAGTTACTTGTGGCTGTGTTTCTGCGTTGTGTAACGAGTGACTATATTCTCTGGCGGAGGAACGTAAACAGCTTAATTTTCGTGTTAAATAATTTTTTTAAATTAAAATTCATTCTATACAGCAATCGCATATTTGGGTACTGTTTCATAAAACTTTGATGCTTAAAATGGTTAGGGAGAAATGGAAGACTGGTGTGTATTTTTTCTTCAAACTACCAAGACCAGCCATATACAGTACAGTTTACATACGGTAATATGTTTATGTTCTTAAATTAATATCGTTTAAGACCTTCAGATGCGTTACGCTCCTCTTCTTTTTATGCTCAGCTACTAAAATTTCCCTTTAGTGGTAAAATTTCATATAAATATTCAGTACTTAGCAGATTAAAATGTGCACAGTAAAGAGATAAAATGATTAAATCTTTTCACTACCGACCAATGCACCACTAGTGCCCCTGTCGGTCATTTTGGCCAGCCAATCACTTACCACGGTAGACTGAGGTGGCTTGTGGGTAGTTGCGTGCGTTACGGGTTTGTACCGTGCATTTTGAATGGCTGCATCTGTATGCCAGGGACCTGTACAATACATTTATATTTATATTCATATTGTACAATATGACTTTTTTGTATACTGTTCTGTTCTGTTCTGGTTTGTTCTTTGTGTGTTCTGGACTGTGAGTAACTCTTCTTAGTGCAGTTCTCACTGTAATGATTGTATGTATTGTATTATTATTATTGTATCATTTGTTACACTGTGGCTGTGTTGTCTGTGTTAAGCTGCAGTTGCACTGCAATTTCCCTCACGGGATAAATAAAGTATCTATCTATCTGAGGTCCTCAGAAATCTCCTTTGATCAAAGCATGGCATGCATTCACAATCCTGTGTGGTGAAGACCAGACTTTGGTAGTGAAGACTCAGGTTTATGTTTTTTAAATAGGGCAGGGCCACCCAAACTCACACCTGATTGTCATCCCACCAATATACACCACCAATCCCATCCAGGATTGACACTCCTGACTCTAATTGTCCCCTTAACTGAACTGATAATAGAGGTTCACATCCTTTTCAGACAAATATATTTAATGTTTGATCATTTTGATCAATAAATGAATGGAAATGTATATCCTTTTTTGTGTTATTTGTTTTATTGGGTTCTCTTTATCTATATTTCTGACTTAGATGTAGAGCTGATCACATTTTAGGTCAAATTTATGCAGAAATTAAGAAAATTCAAAAGAGATCACAAACTTTCTAGCACTACTGTACATACATTTATTTCCATCCATTCTAATCTCTTTATTTAGTACAGGGGAGCTGGCACCTATTCTAGCAAGCAACAGGCACAAGGCAGTTGAATAATAATTATCACATTATGAACTCCATTACACCTGGGATCTGCTTTATTCAAACCAGGTACTAGATTTTGTTTAAATAAAAAATATGAAAAATTTCACAAATCACAATCTTTTGGTTTGAAAGCTCTGTGCCTTTTCTTTGCAAAGTTGTTGACATCTGAAACATCATGTCTCATAAATAGGCATTTTATTAAGAAAGCAAACGGTTATGAAAACCAGAGAAAACAAATGACCCTGAACAAAATAAGAAATTATTATGTATTATTTATAAATTCATATTGTTAATAATGATTATATACATTATGATTTCAGTTTCAGTGGCCTTTTTAATACCACTTTGTTATTCAAGATTATAATAAAAATATATACGTTTAGTTTTAAGGCTTGTTGTAAAGACGTGTGCTAAATTGCTGGGATGAATGAAGGATTTTGAATTGAATTGAATTAAACCGGTTTAACTGTTTTTTTTACTCCCACTGTTGACAGTATTCACATTTGTTCATTCATATTTTCCTAATTGAACAGGTTGTGATATATAAAAATAAAATGTCAATATAATGTACATCATATTAACTATTTATTTTTATTTTTAAAAAATGAATATTTATTTGTTAAATGAAAAACCAAGACCTCGCTGAAACGAACAGGTCAAAATGTTTCCAAAGTAATCATAAGTGAAGGAGTCAAAGAAATTGATTCAGATGTTTACAAAGAAAGTGGAATACTGTCATACTACCAGCTATATAAATATATTTAGATCCTTCAAAAAAGTCTCATTTATAATTTGCTAAAAAGTACCTCAAAGATGCTGTGGTCAGATGAGACCAAAATAAAACTTTTTGGCTGGAATGCAAAACAGTACGTCTGGTGAAAACCCAATATGCAATCTTTGATATATTGTCCTTGAGTGGCCTGACCTAAATCCCATCAAAAATCTTTGGAATGAGTTGAATAGGGTAGTCCATCAACAGTCACCACGCAGTTTGACTGAGCTTGAACAATTCTGTAAGGAGGAATGGTGTGCAAAGTTGGTAGAGGTGTACCCAAACAGACTCAAGGCTGTAATTCAAGCAAAAGGTGCTTCCACCAAGTGGTGTTATTTTATCCAACCCAGTTATTCTACATTTTTATTTCTTGAAGAAATTTTGCTTTCTTTTTTCATTTGGATGTTGCAAGTTAAAATTTGGAAATAAAACTGGAAAACGTCTGATTTTTATTTGTCTTCTCTTTGGGTTTTAGGACAACAAAAGGTGAACAATTTGAAAGTGGGTGGTGACTTTCTATACCCACTGTATAGTCAGACAGATTTTAAATTATTTAAGCTGCAATTAAAGGTTCCAATTAATTTTGTGACATCCAGGGAGCAGAGAGAGAAATTTAACTGCAGGTTGCATTGTATTTGGTTTGAAGGCAGCTCATCTCTTATGTGGTCTCTGTAGGCATTATTTAGTTTAATAATAAGAAAAAAACTATAACTAGGAGAAATATATTAAAATATTAACGTGGATATCTTACAATTCAGATTTCCCTTCTGGAGAATCTGATACACATTTTAAAATCTGGACGGGTTACAGCAAGAAAGTGAAACGTACGTAACAATTTGTTACAGTTATGATCAGCAGAGAATTTTTTTTTTTATTTGTGGCTGCTGCTGTTGCACCCTTTGGCTGGATAGTAAAAGCTTACAAATTGCTTTGTCAGTCTGTCCGAAGGGTGGAGGGGCCATACTCCTCGGTACGCTTAAATGATCATGAATGTCAATTCACTGCAACCAAGGAAGACTCCAGTCATGACGACTACTCGTACCACTGGACCCAGGCTTCTGAGATCGAGAGAGCGGGACTGCCCCAGTGCAATGGCTTTCCCACTTCAAAAAGCTCTCCTGCACAGGTTTTTTCATGCAGCTCATCTTCTAAACAGTTGGACACGACGGACAACCATCATTTGTTTTTTACTTTTAGGTACCACTACCAGCCATATACAGTAAGTAGAATATATTTATATTCCTAAATTAATATTGCTTATGATATTCAGAGATCTTATGCTCCTGTTATTTTTATATTCACCTGCCAAAAGGTCCCTTTAGTTGTAAAGTTCCATATTAATATTCCATATTAAGCAGATTTAAACATGAATGGTAGCGAGATTAAATGAAGAAAACATTTCACTAACATCTAGTGTACCACAAGTGCCACCTATCGATCATTTTTGGCCATTGAATCACATGCTGTGTTAAACTGCAAGTCCATTCCTGCGTTATGGGGGTTTAACCACGCATTCTGAATAAGATAAGATAAGATCACTTTATTGGCCATATACAATTTCTTGTATTAGGAATTTGTTTTTTTTTCACATACCCCAACTTGCTCTCCATGAGACACAGACAAGGAGAGAAGTTTGGGGTCAGAGCACATGGTCAGTCATTTATACAGCGCCCCCTGGAGCAGTTGGGGTTAAGGGCCTAGCTTAGGGGCCCAACGGAGTAGCATTCCTCTGCCGGCCGTCAGATTTGAACAGGCAACCTTCCAGCCACAGTCATAATTAAAGTCATAATTGTTGTGCCTGCTTATACTCAAGGAAATAAACACCCTGATAGATGAAATGTTGCTTTAAGTCAAGAGGAACAGACAATTTTTAATCCTAGTAATTAATAGTAATGAAACAATAATTTGTGATATCAGAGTTATGTTGGAAAATCCTTGTTTATAAACAAAAACACCAATTCTAAAATCTTATTGCATTTATCAAAAATTCACATATACAGATGCAGCCATTCAAAATGGGTGAGGTATTTCGCGGCATACCCCGGTGGGCGTGTCACAGTATCACGCGGTATCACGCATTTCACGTGTGTCACGTGACTAACTATCCGGCGTCGCCTTGTAAAACCGCCAGGGGGAGCTTAACCTCTCATGTACAGCATTTGAGCTTTTAATTTTGAACTGTGTATTACAGCATGTTAATCATCAGTCATTAAAATGTTGGTATATTTTATGAAAGCAAGATTGCTCAGTTGGACAAAAGTACACAACCTACCTTTATCAGAAATATTTATGCATCAAAGCCTTTAATGAAGATATTACTAATAGTATTAATAATGGATGACTTTGGACAAGCTGTATACTCAAAGTATAATTTCTTTAGCACATTTGTACAAGCACTTGGAATCTGTCCAAGCCATACTTTGTCAGGCATTTTGTTTTACTTCAACGGGGCATAAAAACTTCCTTGCTTTTAACAGGGCGTTTCATAATTTCTAGCTACGAAAATGATTTAAAATGCGACACCTATCATTCAACTAGAGCTTAAAATATCACAAGGAAAAATACACACCGGTATTCCATTTCTCCCTAAACATTGTAAGCTTCGAAGTCTTTAACTAACGTGATACCGGAGTCAACAAGCATACTTTTAGAATTTGATTAAAAGGGAATATAATATGGAATCGCGTATCTAAAGAATTTAATAACGGTATGATTATATCCGTGTACTGCGGCAGGGCTGTGTAGGGCTGTTTTGCCTGCCTGATCATGCGAGCTCTCTTGTAGCCTACTGGTCTAGGTGCGTGACTACCAACTGGCAGGTTGTGTGTTCGAATCCAGCTGGTGCTGGACTTTTATTTTAACAAACATTTCTTCGAAAAAATAGGTAAGCGATATTATGGACAATCAATTGACTTTTATATTTCAAAATATCGCAACATGATCGATATTTGCGATATTTTGAACATATCTTCCCTTCTGACAGCGGTTCCTGCTTCTATTGTGTGTGTGTGCAACAGTAAATTTTTATAGAGAAATGGAGGCTGGACAGTATGCGTTACAATATAAACATTTATATTGATTTAAATCGTGTTCTGATTTAAATCGCAAACGCGTGTTTAATTATGTGTTTTTTAATCATGATCAGGCTAATGCATTTCTACATTTTCTGTATGAACCAGCTTAGAGGTTCATACAGAAAGACAGCTTGTGTTTAAATTGAGTGTAAGGTAATTTATGCTTCTAAAGTCATGGTCAGTATTGTTGTACTGTGCTGTACTGTGTCACATTATTTTATAGCGTTTTTATTGCGTTATTAAATCCGGTGGCGCTGTGTTAGTTTCCTGACTCACATTATTTAAACTGCGACACTGATCATTCATCTCTAAATAAACTTTATTTTATATAGCGTTTTAAGCGAATAGGTAATTAGATTGCTCATAAACCTAATCACTTTTTCTACATAAACACAGCGTGATTGCTCTCTGAAAATGCTTTTCCTTTATTTTTAAAGTAGGCTCAGATTTCAACTATAGATCGTATTATTATAAACTTTCTTGGAAAAATGTATTTTATGTAAACCATGTTTGCTATTTATTCATTTAGGGCTAAAATACGTTCATTGTCTTCTAATCGAGTCGAGTTGACATTGGAAGCCTGCCACACCCGGACCGTTAAACCAACGCATTAGCACGTCAAAGCCCATTGAGGCAGTATTGGCTTTAGTATCCCCCCCTTCTCCCCTCAATTCAATTCAATTCAAGGTGTTTTATTTGCATGACAGATGGGTACAAGCAGTGTTGGGTACTGTATGTATATTGTAACGCTTACGGCAGACAGGCACTGTGTAGGAGCCGACGCACCAGAGCAGCGCCTGCAATTTTTATATTTATAACTTAGTTTTTAAAATTAGTCAAGCAATACGAAGCATCTCCTTTTACTTAGTGCCTGAGCATACTGCAACGCGTGTGAAGCCCATAAACGATATTAATTTTGGAACTTAAACATACAGTATATGGCTGGTCTCGGTACTTTAAAGAAAACATACACACCAGTATTCCATTTCTCCCTAAACATTTTAAGCATCGAAGTCTTTAACTAACGCGATACCGGAGTCAACAAGCATACTTTTAGAATTTGATTAAAAGGGAATATAATATGGAATCGCGTATCTCCAGAATTTAAAGACCAGACAATCGCAAACTCGTTTTCAATAAAATTATTTTATTCATTCAGCAGTTTGTGAGAGGGACATCCAGCAGGGAGAGACACACACACCGGTTTTCATTGACAACATTGTTTTTTTTTCAATTCCTCTTGTCTAACAGGAATGTTTTGTTTGTGGACAGACTGTTAGAGAAGAGGAAAAGACCGCCTCCTCCTACGAAGCATTTAGTTGATCCGATCACGAATTCTTTTCCAGTCGTACGCAGCAAGGGTTGAGAATCTCCGATTCACCATCGTACTAATGGTTTCCCGGAGATTGGGTTAAAAAAAAACAAAAAACATACTAACAACTGTGCCATCCTACTCCTTAGTTAATACATTTTATTATTCATAAACAGTTAACATTGTTAGCAAAATATTTTGAATTATATTTAACCCTATTTTTTCTTTAGTTTTGTATTTAACTTATTATATGATAGTCAGACTTAATGTATATTAATGTATATTTGAACAATGAAAATATATTTTTACAAGATTTTACATGAAGCACTTAAAATTAATATGGTTAATAATAGTAAACTGTAACATGCTGTAACAAGATCGGTTAAACTGCAAAGAAAATCCTTTCAGAGAAAATGTTTCAGGTGTGAAGAACAAACCTGTTTCCACACACCCTGCCCCCACTACCATTAGAATATACACAAACATTTTAGCGTTTCATTCTGAGCAGAAGACCCTCACACCTGAAGAGTGCTGGCTGTGACGAATTAAACCGGTTTTACAGGTTTCAATCACAGACCATGTGACATGGGACTCAGTAAACTACAGTAACACCGTATTTGATAACGCTTTAAAAACGCTATAAAATAATGTGACTTGGCACAGAACAAGTTTATAGCACAGTACAAAGATAAATGCTGACCATGACTTTAGAAGCATAAATTGCCTTACACTCAATTTAAACACAAGCTGTCTTTAGCCCTCTAAGCTGGTTCATACAGAAATGTAGAGATCTAGGCTCAGAACACACAGCTTCATTAGCGAATACATATGCAGGACAACTAGAGAAGACGTTTTACAGAGGATGGATTTTTAGAAACATCCCATCAGACATCCCATCATATTCACAACGTGAAATCTAGAAAATAATATTACGTAACCAAAATCCGCAATATGGAAACAGAACCTGTGTAATTGTTGATGATTTTTTCAAGACGAACTACATCATTTAAAGAATGACTTGTATGTACTTGATATCTCTAATCAATCCACGGGTCCCAGCACAAAACGAAAGTAAAACGCATACCGTTTCGCGCTTCTTATTGCTCAAAAGTAATTTGACCGTATGAAATGCATAATATAAACCTAGAAACATATACGTGAGCAGTACTTAAGCACTGTAGTATCGGTGTTAAGACATACCTCTCAAATACTGTAAATCAAGTTAAAAATATCTCAAGACCGATTCTGGTCGTAATGAAACCATGCAAGGGAGTTTTTATGTCCGTTGCAGTTCTTTTGCAACATGAATATAATTATATCGTTATTAATTTCTTGAGATACGCGATTCCATATTAAATTCCCTTTTAATCAAATTCTAAAAGTATGCTTGTTGACTCCGGTATCACGTTAGTTAAAGACTTCGAAGCTTACAATGTTTAGGGAGAAATGGAATACCGGTGTGTATTTTTTTCTTTAAAGTACCGAGACCAGCCATATACTGTATGTTTATGTTAAGATTTCCCTTCAGTGGTAAAATTAGATATGAATATTCAATACTTAAACGGGCACAGTTAAGACATTAAATATACATATACATATTGTATACAGTACAGTTTGCATAAGGTAATATGTTTATGTTACGCGATTAAAAAATAAATAAATAAAACTGGAAGGTCCAGCACCACCATTATGTTTATATGGTTGTTTTTGTTGGTTGGTTGTTATTATGGTTATTAATAATACGATCTATAGTTGAAATCTGAGCCTAAATAAAAAGAAAAAGCAAGTGATTAGGTTTATGAGCAATCTAATTACTTATTCGTTTAAAACGCTATATAAAATAAAGTTTATTATTAATTTGCTGGACAGAGCGGTGAACATTATTATGCATAAGACAAAGATAACCATCCTGATCAGTTTAGAAATCTGTGTACGCTGTAAGGTTTTTACTTCTTAAACTTTTAAAAGACACGTTTTGAATAGAAAGAAATCCTCTTCCTGGAAGTGTGTATAGCACGCCAGCACGTCTTTTTTCTCCAATCAGAGGGGTGTCAGATAGTGTCAGCCAATCACCATTCTGCGTTGGGTAGCAACGGGTGACTGTTCTCAGGCGGAAGATGTAAACAGCTTAATGTTCGTGTTAAATAATTTTTTTTTAATTCAATTAAACGGGCACAGTTAAGACATTAAATATACATATACATACTGTATACAGTACAGTTTGCATACGGTAATATGTTTATGTTACGCGATTAAAAAATAAATAAATAAAAATGAAAAGTCCAGCACCAGCTGGATTTGAACACACAACCTGCCAGTTGGTAGTCACACACCTAGACCAGTAGGCTACAAGACAGCTCGCATGATCAGGTTGGCGAAACAGCCCTACACAGCCCTGCCGCAGTACACGGATATAATCATACCGTTATTAAATTCTTTAGATACGCGATTCCATATTATATACAGCCCTACACAGCCCTGCCGCAGTACACGGATATAATCATACCGTTATTAATTTCTTGAGATACGCGATTCCATATTATATTCCCTTTTAATCACATTCTAAAAGTATGCTTGTTGACTCCGGTATCACGTTAGTTAAAGACTTCGAAGCTTACAATGTTTAGGGAGAAATGGAATACTGGTGTGTATTTTTTTCTTTAAAGTACCAAGACCAGCTATATACTGTATGTTTACGTTCCAAAATTAATATCGTTTATGGCCTTCACACGCGTTGCAGTATGCTCCTATTCTTTTTATGCTCAGCTACTAAGATTTCCCTTCAGTGGTAAAATTCAATATCTACAACGGGCACAGTAAAGACGTTTACAGTAAGTCTTTCTACGACAGACCAACGGACCACGAGTGCCCCTGTCGGTCAACCAATCACGCACCGCGGTATCGCGTGTCATCATACCTGCGGTATCTGTACTGCGGTGTCTGTACCGCGCACTTTGAATGGCTGCATCTGTACTTTACTGGACACTAAGATTTCACACTTGTATTAATACATTGATATAAATAAGTTGTTTTATTATATTATATCCGTTAATGCAATATGGAAGACAATATTCATAATAAATTATCTAGGACGGTCTGTAAACTGAAAATGTATAGAGGAAACATGTTGAGTATCACCTCTTTTTACACTTGGAAGAACATTCCAATGTTAAGGAACAAGTAAACGGTTTATTCCATGCTGAAAAAAAGAAGGAAGAAAACACAACGTTTTGGCGGTGGAGCCTTCTTGAATCTTGCAAACCTTGAATCGTGATCTTGAAAAATAACCACAAATATATTTCACATGTTCTAAAACTACTGTATATTATACAGATTTCTACAGCCCATAAAAAAGTATGGAGATATGTGTTTTTTTTTCAAATATACTGCAACAGCACAGACTATTTTATGTTATATAGTTAAATTAAGACATCTTTTGAGATTAAGTGCATTTGATTCTTGTTGTAAATTTAGAATGGCTTCACAAAGTGAGCTCCAAGGTGATGGAAAGCAGTATTCTGAGGCCTTTTTCTTCTTCTGGGAAGAATATGCTAATAGAAAACCATCAGCAGGAAGCAGTTTGAGTATGAAAGCGTTTTGTCAACTCTGAATTGAAATTGTGTATTGTGTAAGAAACAAGGAACACATCGAAAGCCACTGTAAAGTCATTAATCTTTCCTGTTCATTAAAAAGCCAGACTTAGGGATTAATAGGATTCGATTTTTTTCTTTTTTTCTTTTTTTCTAGTAATTTTTTCATTTTTAGCATTCTGGATTAAAAAAAAATAATTAAATCTTTACACATTTAAAAATTACCAGTGTTTTGTAATATACAAGAAGAAAATATATATTTTAATATTACTATTTTATTTCTCATGTCAGACACACATTAAATAATCCTGTTTTTGCAATTTGCAATAACTCAGCCCTGTGACCGGTGGATTGGGACTTTTTAAAGACTTGTGTAAGGTTTAAAATAATCTAATTATATCTGAGGCATCTCTTTTTAATAAAGAAGAAAAAAAAAGAAAACAATTATGTACAAACACAGCTATGGTAAGATCTTGCTTGTAATATTAGTGCTACAATGCTTCTCCAAACAGCTGGTCACTCTTTTGCAGCCTTAAACAAATGTCTAATTTAAACATTTATTTGATATGTATTATTTTGTCTATACAAAATTATTAAATGTGACATGGACTTGGAGTTGTAATGTAAGAGTGTGAAAGGTGGATCTAACTTAGCTACATCATAACAAAAAATTATCCTATTTTCATTACAGTAACAATTACTTAGGTGTTTGCTTATAACTTTATACTGATTTTACTGGTTTTATTTGATATAAGTACTACACTTGAGCATTAAAAAATGTATTTTTTTAAGAAACAAGCTTTGATCGCAAAAACCCAAGGCATTTCCATCCTGTTTTATTTAAGTGTTCCTATTTTGGATATATATGTACCATGTACAGATGCAGCCATTCAAAATAGGTGGGGTATTTCGCGGCATACCCCGGTGGGCGTGTTGCGGTATCACGCAGTATCACGGGGTTAATCGCGTCATTTGACGTCATGCCGGAAATGATCCGGCATCACCTTGTAAAACCGCTAGGGGGAGCTTAACCTCTCATGTACAGCATTTGAGCTTTTAAATTTGAACTGTGTATTACAGCATGTTAATCATCAGTCATTAAAATGTTGGTATATTTTATGAAAGCAAGATTGCTCAGTTGGACAAAAGTACACAACCTACCTTTATCAGAAATATTTATGCATCAAAGCCTTTACCGAAGATATTACTAATAGTATTAATAATGAATGACTTTGGACAAGCTGTATACTCAAAGTATAATTTCTTTAGCACATTTGTACAAGCACTTGGAATCTGTCCAAGCCCTACTTTGTCAGGCTCAAAATATCACAAGGATCCTCAAGAGCACAGCAAAGACTGTATTAAAAGATACTTGTATCAGATACATGAGAATCCAGGCTTTTTTATCAAAGCTTTCTTTTCTGTAAACCAGATATTATGGAACCACTTCAGAAGGGTGTCAGCCAGTCAGATTCCAGGAATCGGTACTTTAAAGGAAAAATACACAAAGGTATTCCATTTCTCCCTAACAATTTTAAGCATCGAAGTATATAACTAACATGTGAAATGGCGTGTGAAAAAGTGGTAGTTTTAAGCTTTTCTGCTAATATAATATGGAATTGCGTATCTAAAGAAATTAATAACGATATGATTATATTCGTGTACTGCGAAAGGGCTGTGTAGGGCTGTTTCGCCTCTCTCTTCATGCGACTTTCCTTGTAGCCCACTGGTCTATATGCCCGATTACCAGCTCATGGGTTGTGTGTTCAAATCTAGCTGGTGCTGTGACTTTTCTTTTAACAAACATTTCTTTGAAAAAATAGAATAGCAATATTATGGACAATCAATTGACTTTTATATTTCAAAATATCACAACACGATCGATTCTAAGTCATTTTTGATAACAATGAATAGTCACCTTCTTCCCTTCTGACAACGGTCCCTGCTTCTGCTTCCTGCTTCTATTGTGTGTGTGTATGTGGGGGGGAACCCTTCAGATCTCCCTTCAGATCTAAAAGGTAATTAATCATATCTTCGGTGTCGCATCTTACCAGTGCAGCTGATCTTTTGCTGCCTGGGTGGGTCAACTAACACAAAACTTTAGAGAACCTTTCATTTCTATTATCAACAAATTGTAAATTTGTAAAAGAGTAAATTTTTATAGAGAAATGGAGGCTGGACAGTATGTGTTACAATATAAACATTTATATTGATTTAAATCGTGTTTTGATTTAAATCGCAAACGCGTGTTTAATTATATGTGTTTTTTTATCATAATCAGACTAATACAACATAAATTGATACAATATCTTTGTCTTCTAAGTATCTTAATAAACTTTCAGCATAGCTTTCTACCCGTCTACATTTATTTTTATAATTTAGTTTTTAAAATTAGTCAAGCAATATGAAGCATCTCCTTTTACTTTTAAGTCCTTTAAATACATTGAGCACAGCTTTCTGACCACTTAGATTACTTTTTGATACCATCCTTACACAAAGCAGAAACTTCTTATATTTTCCGATGACATACAGTACAAGTGGAAAGATTACAGATTTTAATGGTCTTTTTTGTGACGTTATACGTTTTAGGAACGTTTCATCTATACAAACACCACAAAACTATTCTCGATTGTATTTCTGAATGTTATGTTACACCTACAGTAGTTCACTGCTTTAAATACATCGAATTAAGAAAGTTTGGTATAGCACTTTAGATCTTTTTTTCTGAACCAGGGAAAATCTGATCATGTTTCTCTATAACAATAATAAAAAACTTTATTTTACATATCACCTTTAAAAGTGGCATCTCAAAGCAATACAGTAAATGGAAAAACAGTTAAAAGGGTCCAAAGTAAATACCAGACAAACCAGTTTTTAATAAAATGCTTTTATTCATTCAGCAGAGAGAGAGGGAGACATCCAGCAGAGAGAGACACACACACAGGTTTTCATTGACAAAAAGTAATTGTTTTTTTTTACATTCCTCTTGTCTAACAGGAATGTTTTGTTTGTGGACAGACTGTCTTTCTCAGACTCACATTCCCAAATGTCCCCCGCTCCGGTCAACAATCCTAGGAAAAACATGAAACAGCCTGTTAATAAAATTGTTACAATTTTGTTAGCTCAGTTCTTCCTCCAAGAATTTATAGATCGCATCGATCAGTTCCTGCTTTGTGACGGGCTTAGCAGTTTTCCGAACGTAGTCTTTCAACGAATGCCAAACCATCTCTATCGGATTAAGATCTGGGGATTCGGCTGGAGTTTTCACCCAGTTCACTCCTTCTGCTACAAGCCTCGCCCTTGCTGCTGTGTGTTTTGGATCGTTGTCTTGAAAGAGACGGTGCCTTGATCCAAACTGCTCCCTGATATATGGGGCGGCATGCTGTGTGACCACGACTTCCTCGAAGAATTCACGGTCCATAATTCCTTCGAAAATAAGAAGTGGTCCCGGGCCTCTTCTAGATATACCCCCCCAGACGTGAACCTTAAGTGGATGTTTGGGCTTTGGCTTGTCCACATATCTCCCCTTTTTGCAAAATGCCATTGTTGAAAACTGTTCCAGAGCCACTGTTGTTTCGGCGGTGAAAAGTACATTCTGAAATGCCTCCCCCTGTTCAATCCATTTGAGCGCTTGTTTGAGTCTTTCCTCTTTGATTTTTAGCCTTATCATGGGGCATGTGTTGGTTTTTCTGTATCTCCATCCAAGCCTCCTGCGTACTCTTCTTATCGATTTCCGTCTAACGGTCGAACCGAGGTCAGCCCATAGCCGTCTTTGGACTTGCATCGCCAGTAGCTCATCATTTTCATCAGTCAGTTTGTCGATAGCTCGCACAATAGGACTTGAAAAAAAAGAGATCAACAGTTAGTTTTAAAAATAATGTGCGTAGTTGTATTTACATGCAAGAAAGGTATTTTTAGAAATTTATTTACCTTTGAATCGTCCTCGGTTTAGATTCTCTTTCCCTCCTCTCCCCTTTATAATATCGTCTCACTGTGCTTTCAGAAACGAAGATGTCCATCGAAGCCAAATGCTGTACAATGTCCCGTGTTGACTTCTCGTTTCTTTTCATCTTCATTATTTGGTGTGAGAAAGTCTTCTTGATTTTGGCCATTGTTCGTCTCCTTACCAAAGCGATACAGTGGTGCAGCTTGAATTCTGTACCTATATACTGTATGGTATGGTACAGATAAATCTCACACCATACCGATGAGCTAATACCAGGGAAAGACACTCCTATTTTATTTAAAACACAATACGCCTGAAAATGTGTCTGATGCATTAGCAAGTTAAAACAATTGGGTCGAAAACCTGGGCGTTACACCATTTCCTTTTTCTGATCACTCGCTTTCTGGATACACGTCTCACCTGTCCTGTTCTTTGTTTTCCTGGTTTGCTGATTATGCCTGTTGCGATCCACTCCTACCCTCACACCTAAAGAAGACAATTTTAAATTTCTTGGCGAGGTTCATTGTGCAATTAACCCTTGTATGTGCTGTCCTTAAGGTGATATCACATAAAGGTGATATGTAAAATAATGTTTTTTATTATTGTTATAGAGAAACATGATCAGATTTTCCCCAGTTCAGAAAAAAAAAGATCTAAAGTATACTAGTTTGTCACTAGTATACTTTTAATACAGTCTTTGCTGTGCTCTTGGGGATCCTTGTGATATTTCGAGCTCTGGTTGGATGATAAGTGTCGCAGTTTAAATAATTTTCGGTGTCTAAACACATTCCATAAGTATCAGCGCTTTTATATATCGCCTTTAAAGGTGGCTTCTCAAAACGCTTTACAGGATAAAAACAACAAGAACAGCAACAACAACAATATTGTATTTCATTACACTTTGAAAACCAAGTAATAACTTAACTATATGTGCAAACGTTTTATGATATGTCGCTGTTGTGAATGTCTGTGGAGTGTATCTTATTTGCCTGTCTGTCCTGGTTATCTCGCTCGCCCTCCCCCCCTCTCTCCCTCAATTCAATTCAATTCAAGGTGTTTTATTAGCATGACAGATGTGTACAATCAGTGTTGGGTATTTACTTTGCTTTGAGATTCCACTTTTAAAGGTGATATATAAAATTTAAACTAAAATAAATTGATATCTTTGCCTTCTAAGTATCTTAATAAACTTTCAGCATAGCTTTCTCCCCGTTTAGATTCATTGTTCTTAACTAGTATACTTTAGATCTTTTTTTCTTAACCCTGGAAACCCTGGTAAATCTGATCATGTTTCTCTATAACAATAATAAAAAAACATTATTTTACATATCACCTTTATGTGATATCACCTTTATGTGACAGCACAAACAAGGGTTAATTGCACAATGGACCGCGCAAAGAAATTTAAAATAGTCTTCTTTAGGTGTGAGGGTAGGTGTGGATCGCAGCAGGCATAATCAGCAAATTAGGAAAACAAAGAACAGGACAGGCGAGACGTTTATCCAGAGAGCGAGTGATCAGAAAAAGGAACAGCTGTTACACCCAGGTTTTACGCTCTCTCTCTGCTGAATGAATGAAAGCATTTTATTAAAAACACGTTTACGTTTGTCTGGGTATTTACTTTGTAATCTGTGGTTTACATCTACTGTATTGTTTTGAGATGCCACTTTTAAAGGTGATATGTAAAATAAAGTTTTTTACTGTTGTTATTGAGAAACATGATCAGATTTTCCCTGGTTCAGAAAAAAGACGATTAAAATCTGTAATCTTTCCACATGTATGTCATCGGAAAATACAAGAAGTTTCTGCTTTGTGTAAGGATGGTATCAAAAGAAATCTAAGTGGTGAGAAAGATGTGCTCCTCTAAGCGCTTTACAGGATAAAAACAATAACAACAATAGTGGCTGGGAAACAATTTTTTTTATTAGAAATACATAATGAGATATAATGATGTGTTCCGGCTAAGACAGTAACGAGTACAACCCCCCTCTCTGCGGGAGTGCTGGCTGTGACGAATTTAACTGGTTTCACAGGTATTTTCAAAGTAGAAGGGGGCGAGATTTCCAGCTTAACTTTCGTGTAAAATATTTTTTTTTAATTAAAATTCATTCTATACAGCAATCGCATATTTGGGTACCGTTTCATAAAACTATCATGCTCAAAATGTTTAGGAAGAAATGGAAGACTGATAATGGAATGGAATGGAATGAATGATAAGTGTCGCAGTTTAAATAATTTTCATAGTTAGAAATTATGAAACACTCTGTTAAAAGCAAGGGAGTTTTTATGTCCGTTGCAGTATAAGAAAATGCCTGACAAAGTAGGGCGTGGACAGATTCCAAGTGCATTTTTGCAATTTACGTTGCATTGTCCATTGTGCTGCTGTAATACAGCTTAAAATAAGTCTAAACTGTATAAGCTTTATTTATGGGTTGCACTTTAGAAAAAGTCAAAAACCGCACTCAAAATGCAATTTAGAGCTTTCTGGCAAGAGGAGACACCCAAATTAATAATGTAACATGCCACTGTTTGTGCATGAACAAAGTTATACTGCTATTTTACTTAGATACGCGATTAAAAAAAATAAATTTTTTGAATCCCCGGCGGAACACATTCCATAAGAATCAGCGCTTTTATATCTCGCCTTTAAACACATATTTTTAAACACGCGTTTACAATTTAAATCAAAACGCGGTTCAAATCAATATAAATGTTTATTTTGTAACGCATAGGTGACTATTCATTGTTATTAAAAAGACTTAAATTCGATCATGTTGTGATATTTAGAAATATAAATTTGTTTGGTGGGAGTGAGGTTTTAATTAATCTCTGACCAAGGGAAACGTTTCATTTTTTCAAAGAAATGTTTGTTAAAAAAAAGTCATAGTTCCAGTGGGAGTCGATCAGAGACCATGTGACATGGGAGTCAGGAACCTAACCCACAGCGCCACCGGCAAGGTCACATGGAGAGTTCTGAAAAAGCACTACAGAAACATTATCGACAGACAATGTACAGCGTGTACTATTCTTGTGTTGCGGTACATTCATATAATTATATCGTTATTAATTTCTTTAGATACGCGATTCCATATTATATTCCCTTTTAATTAAATTCTAAAAGTATGCTTGTTGACTCCGGTATCTCTTTAGTTAAAGACTTCGATGCTTAAAATGTTTAGGGAGAAATGGAATATTGGTGTGTATTTTTATCTTTCAAGTACCTAGACCAGCCATATACTGTATGTTTATGTTCCAAAATTAATATTGTTTATGGCCTTCACACGCGTTACAGTATGCTCCTATTCTTTTTATGCTCAGCTACTAAGATTTCCCTTCAGTGGTAAAATTCCATATGAATATTCAATACTACAATGGGCACGCCCGGTGGGCGTGTCGCGGTATCACGCGGTGTCACGCAGTGTCACGTGGTTAATCGCGCGTCATTTGACGCTCTGCCAGAAACTATCCGGCGTCACCTTGTGAAACCGCCAGGGGGAGCTTAACCTCTCATGTACAGCATTTGAGCTTTTAATTTTGAACTGTGTATTACAGCATGTTAATCATCAGTCATTAAAATGTTGGTATATTTTATGAAAGCAAGATTGCTCAGTTGGACAAAAGTACACAACCTACCTTTATCAGAAATATTTATGCATCAAAGCCTTTACCGAAGATATTACTAATAGTATTAATAATGGATGACTTTGGACAAGCTGTATACTCAAAGTATAATTTCTTTAGCACATTTGTACAAGCACTTGGAATCTGTCCAAGCCCTACTTTGTCAGGCATTTTCTTTTACTTCAACGGGCATAAAAACTTCCTTGCTTTTAACAGGGCGTTTCATAATTTCTAACTACGAAAATGATTTAAAATGCGACACTTATCATTCAACTAGAGCTCAAAATATCACAAGGATCTTCAAGAGCACAGCAAAGAGTGTATTAAAAGATACTTGTATGTATCAACGCTTTCTTTTCCGTATACCAGATTTTATGGAACCACTTCGGAAGGGTGTCAGCCAGTCAGATTCCAGGAATCGGTACTTTAAAGGAAAAATACACACCGGTATTCCATTTCTCCCTAACGATTTTAAGCATCGAAGTATTTAACTAGTATGTGAAACAGCGTGTGAAAAAGTGGTAGTTTTAAGCTTTTCTGCTAATATATTATGGAATCGCGTATCTACAGAATTTAATAACGATTTTTTCTTCGAAAAAATAGAATAGCGATATTATGGACAATCAATTGACTTTTATATTTCAAAATATCGCAACATGATCGATTCTAAGTCATTTTTGATAACAATGAATAGTCACCTTCTTCCCTTCTGACAACGGTCCCTGCTTCTGCTTCCTGCTTCTATTGTGTGTGTGTGTGCAATAGAGTAAATTTTTATAGAGAAATGGAGGCTGGACAGTATGCGTTACAATATAAACATTTAATATTGATTTAAATTTTGTTCTGATTTAAATCGCAAACGCGTGTTTAATTATATATGTTTTTTAATCATAATCAGGCTAATGCAACATAAATTGATACAGTATCTTTGTCTTCTAAGTATCTTAATAAACTTTCAGCATAGCTTTCTACCCGTTAAGATTTATATTTCTTGGGATTTTGGGATCAAACGTGGAAGGATTAGATTGTAATCGTTTTTATTTGTCAAATACGTGATTGTATTTCTGAATGTTATGTGACACCTACAGTAGTTCACTGCTTTAAATACATCGAATTAAGAAAGTTATGTGTAGCACTTTAGATCTTTTTTCTGAACCAGGGAAGATCTGATCATGTTTCTCTATAACAATAATAAAAAACTTTATTTTACATATCGCCTTTAAAAGTGGCATCTCAAAGCAATACAGTAGATCGAAAAACAGTTAAAAGGGACCAAAGTAAATACCAGACAATCGCAAACGCGTTTTTTATAAAATGCTTTTATTTATTCAGCAGAGAGTGAGAGGGACATCCAGCAGAGAGAGACACACACACCGGTTTCCATTGACAAAATTGTTTTTTTCAATTCCTCTTGTCTAACAGGAATATTTTGTTTGTGAACAGACTGTTAGACTAGAGGAAAAGAGCGCCTCCTTCTACGAAGCATTTCGTTGATCCAATCACGAATTTTTTTCCAGTCTCACGCAGCAAGGGTGGAGAATCTCCGATTCACCATGCTACTAATGGTTTCCTGGAGATTGCAAGGCAAGGCACTTTTGCCTCTGGACCCATCAAAATTTACAGACGTGGTCCACCCCCAGTAAATTTCAAAAGTCACAAGATTTCGAAACACGAGGGCGGCGCAGCGGTCGGCTCTTGCTTTCCCGTCTATGCCGATGCACTGCAAGTACAACCCCCCCTCCATCTCCTGGGTGATGGGTAGCAGTTGGACATGTGGGAGAATTATTCTTCCCACTGGCGTCTGTGAATTCCGCTGTGCTTCCTGGGGGGAGATAGACGGCGGGGACAGCATCAACAGATTCCTGCACGGTGGTGAATGGAGAGGCCGGGATGGAGTGTCCTGAGGCGGTGTGTGCTCTGCGGGGGGCAGAGCTTCCGCCAGGCATTGCAACCTGCGCGGCGGGGAGAGGCACTTTTCGGGAGACAGCTGCTCAACTGTTTGACTGCTGGAACATACTGTCTCCTTCCTCTGCATTTTCAGGAGTGTCTCTAGCCTCCCAATCCTCCCCAGTAATGCATCGTACTGCTCCCGCTGCTGCTGAAATGTCTCCATACAGGTGCTGCTTCTACAGGTTGGCACCCTGGCCAGTGGCCTGAGAGCAGAGACCCACGGCCTTTTGCAAAATAACATAATTCATGTAAGAAATAAAGTCACACAGTAGTATTCATCAGTCGCGGAACAGAAGTCAAAATAAACTTTTATTTTTTTCCGTCTTACCGCTTTCTTTTTTGCTGTCCTGGTGGTAGATTTCGAAGATCGTTTCGCCCGTGCAGTATTTTCTTGAAGAACAGGCTACGAAGAAATAATTATAATTGAAATTAAAATTCAAAACGGCAATAATACCTTGTAATATGCGCTGTAATCGCGTATTTCAGATGAAGTCTGCTGTATTTGCTTACCCTTCGCTCTTTGGAAGCTGGGGCGGCAGAAGCACCCCGTCTCTTCCCGTAAAAGGTCTTGGTCTCCATACTGTACTGTGGTCGCTGTAGTGCAGGTTCGCAGTTTTTTTTTGTGATGGGAGCTCACCCAATCCCTTGGTGTATTTATGCTATATTCACATGTACGACTAGAATGTGTTCATTGTCTTCCAATGAAAGGCGGGTGCCTTTTGCCGAAGTCGGGAGACATTAGAGGTTTGCTACACCCGGACTGTTAAACCAACGCATTAGCACGTCAAAGCCCATTAAGGACCCGGGTGCAATAGTTGTTTTGTCCCTTGATTTGCTGATCTGCATTAATTATGGAAATCGAGTTCCTGCTCTTTGCAGACGACCTGGTCCCGCTGTCGCCCACAGAACAGAGGCTGCGCCAGAACCTGGCACTGCTGGAGCAGCACTGTCAGACCTGGGCGCCGACAGTCAATCTGGACAAGACCAGAGTTATGGTTTTCCAGAAAAAAAGCCAGACCTCAGGGAAACAGGTACAAATTCACAATTAACAACACATTAACACCTAACAACGGGAGCAGGGACGAATTAGGGCAGTACCCACTATTGTTAAACATACAGAAAAGAATATTAAAGTATTGAAGTATTGGCTTTAGTATTAGCCATACAGAACATTTAAGTGCCCCTTTTCCATTCAGCGGGTGTCCTATCTTCTGACAGTCGCCGTTGTGAATGTCTGTACGGTGTATCTTATTTTTAGTACTATATTTTTGTATTATATTCCCTATTAATCAAACTCTAAGAGTATGTATCGGCTTGTCCCCTCCTCCCGCCCCTCTCTGTGTACAGTGGAGCCTCCTGTCCAGCCAGCACATGTCCACAGACATTCACAACAGCGACATATCATAAAACGTTTGCACATATAGTTAAATTATTAGTTGTTTTTCAGGAAGTTAAAAAAAACACTTGAATTACTTATCCAGTCTCTCGAAATATAAGTTATTTTTCAAGCAATGCAACTAACGTCGGGCAATGTGTTTTTTTTAATCCAACATTGACAGCCAAATCTTAAATCTTGTCAGTCAGGTCTTTTTTTCTTTATTTGAATTGTGGTTTACACATCGCACAACTTTAAAAGCTAGCAAGACAGGTTTCGATTCACATTAGCTGGCGATCCTTGTTAACAAAAAAACTAATAATAATGTAACATGCCACTGTTTGTTCATGAACAAAGTTATACTGAGATTTCCTTAGATACACGATTAAAAAAAAAAAAATTTGAATCCCCGGCGGAACACATTCCATAAGAATCAGCGGTTTTACAGTATATATCGCCTTTAAAGGTGGCTTCTCAAAACGCTTTACAGGATAAAAACAACAAGAACAGCAACAACAACAATATTGTATTTCATTGCACTTTGAAAACCAAGTAATAACTTAACTATACGTGCAAACGTGCAAACGTTTCATATGTTGCTGTTGTGAATGCCTGTGGAGTGTATCTTATTAAGCTCTAAATTGCATTTTGAGCGCGGTTTTTGACTTTTTTTAAATTGCATTTTGGGCGCGGACATCACATACAAGGGTTAATGAACTGCGTCAAGAAATTTAAAATAGTATTCTTTAGGTGTGAGGGTAGGATTGGACCGCAGCAGGCATAATCAGCAAACCAGGAAAACAAAGAACAGGACAGGTGAGATGTGTATCCAGAAAGCGAGTGATCAGAAAAAGGAAATGGTGTTACGCCCAGGTTTTTGACCCAGTTGTTTTAACTTGCTAATGCATCAGACACATTTCCTGGCGTATTGTGTTTTAAATAAAATAGGAGTGTCTTTCCCTGGCATTAGCTCATCGGTATGGTGTAAGTTTTATCTGTACCATACCATACAGTATATAGGTACAGAATTCAAGCTGCACCACTGTATCGCTTTGGTAAGGGGACGGACAATGACCAAAATCACGAAGACTCTCTCACACCAAATAATGAAGATGAAAAGAAACAGGAAGTCAACACGGGACATTGTAGAGCAGTTGGCTTTGATGGACATCGTTTCTGAAAGCACAGTGAGATGGCATTATAAAGGGGAGAGGAGGCAAAGAGAATCTAAACCGAGGACGATTCAAAGGTAAATAAATTTCTAAAAATACCTTTCTTGCATGTAAATACAACTACGCACATTATTTTTAAAACTAACTGCTGATCTCTTTTTTTTCAAGTCCTATTGTGCGAGCTATCAACAAACTGACTGATGAAAATGATGAGCTACCGGTGATGCAAGTGCAAAGACGGCTATGGGCTGACCTCGGTGCGAATATTAGCCCGACATCGATAAGAAGAGTACGCAAGAGGCTTGGATGGAGATACAGAAAAACCAACACATGCCCCATGATAAGGCTAAAAAACAAAGAGGAAAGACTCAAACAAGCGCTCCAATGGATTGAACAGGGGGAGGCATTTCAGGATGTACTTTTTACCGACGAAACAACAGAGGCTCTGGAACAGTTTTCAACAATGGCATTTTGCAAAAAGGGGAGATATGTGGACAAGCCAAAGCCCAAACATCCACTTAAGGTTCACGTCTGGGGGGGTATATCTAGAAGAGGCCCGGGACCACTTCTTATTTTCGAAGGAATTATGGACCGTGAATTCTTCGAGGAAGTCGTGGTCACACAGCATGCTGCCCCATATATCAGGGAGCAGTTTGGATCAAGGCACCATCTCTTTCAAGACAACGATCCGAAACACACAGCAGCAAGGGCGAGGCTCATAGCAGAAGGAGTGAACTGGGTGAAAACTCCAGCCGAATCCCCAGATCTAATATATAGAGATATATATAGATCTAATATATAGATGATGATATATAGAGATGGTTTGGCATTCGTTGAAAGACTATGTTCGGAAAACCGCTAAGCCCGTCACAAAGCAGGAACTGATCGATGAGATCTATAAATTCTGGGAGGAAGAACTGACCGAACAAAATTGTAACAATTTTATTAACAGGCTGTTTCGTGTTCTTCCTAGGATTGTTGACCGGGGCGGGGGACATTCGGGAATGTAAGTCTGAGAAAGACAGTCTCACGTTTGTGGACAGTCTGTCCACAAACAAAACATGTAAAAAAAATGTAAAAAAAAACAATTACTTTTTGTCAATGAAAACCGGTGTGTGTGTCTCTCTCTGCTGGATGTCCCTCTCACTCTCTGCTGAATGAATAAAAGCATTTTATTAAAAACGCGTTTGCGATTGTCTGGTATTTACTTTGGTCCCTTTTAACTGTTTTTTCGGTCTACAGTATTGCTTTGAGACGCCACTTTTAAAGGTGATATGTAAAATAAAGTTTTTTATTATTGTTATAGAGAAACATGATCAGATTTTCCCTGGTTCAGAAAAAAAGATCTAAAGTGCTACACAACTTTCTTAATTCGATGTATTTAAAGCAGTGAACTACTGTAGGTGTCACATAACATTCAGAAATACAATCAAGTATTTGACAAATAAAAACAATTACAGTCTAATCCTTCCACGTTTGATCCCAAAATCCCAAGAAATATAAATCTTAACGGGTAGAAAGCTATGCTGAAAGTTTATTAAGATACTTAGAAGACAAAGATACTGTATCAATTTATGTTGCATTAGCCTGATTATGATTAAAAACACATATACAGATGCAGCCATTCAAAGTGCACGGTACAGACACGTACCGCAGGTAATTGGCTGCGGTGTCGCATATCATGACGCAAGATGACGCTGGGTACCGCGGTACGTGATTGGTTGACCGACAGGGGCACTCGTGGTCCGTTGGTCTGTCGTAGAAAGACTTACTGTAAACGTCTTTACTGTGCCCGTTGTAGATATTGAATTTTACCACTGAAGGGAAATCTTAGTAGCTGAGCATAAAAAGAATAGGAGCATACTGTAACGTGTGTGAAGGCCATAAACAATATTAATTTTGGAACATAAACATACAGTATATAGCTGGTCTTGGTACTTTAAAGAAAAAAATACACACCAGTATTCCATTTCTCCCTAAACATTTTAAGCTTCGAAGTCTTTAACTAACGTGATACTGGAGTCAACAAGCATACTTTTAGAATTTGATTAATAGGGAATATAATATGGAATCGCGTATCTAAAGAATTTAATAACGGTATGATTATATTCGTGTACTGAGACAGGGCTGTGTAGGGCTGTTTCGCCTCCCTGTTCATGCGAGTTGTCTTGTAGCCTACTGGTCTACGTGCCTTACTAACAACTGGCAGGTTGTGTGTTCGAATCCAGCTGGTGCTGGACTTTTCTTTTAACAAACATTTCTTCGAAAAAATAGAAAAGCGATATTATGGACAATCAATTGACTTTTATATTTCAAAATATTGCAACATGATCGATTCTAAGTCACTTTTGATAACAATGAATAGTCACCTTCTTCCCTTCTGACAACGGTCCCTGCTTCTGCTTCCTGCTTCTATTGTGAGTGTGTGTGCAACAGAGTAAATTTTTATAGAGAAATGGAGGCTGGACAGTATGCGTTACAATATAAACATTAGTAGTATAAAGCGACACCTTTCGTCAAACTTTTGACAGGTACCACGCCCCCTTTTCCAGCCAATGGTCGTCCGCGGTTTTTGGTTGTCCCGCCCCCCTGCCATCCAATGGCGTGTTGTTATTTGTGCATGTCCCGCCCCCTCAGGAGTCAATGGTGTGTGTCGGAACCACCGCCTCCCCCCGGCCGGTCGGCCCGGCACCTCAGGGTCCCAAAGCCCCCAGACGGCGCATCCCTCGCTTTAGGTGTGTGCAAGTGTGTATTGGTTTGGAAGGGGACCATGTCTGCCGCGGGGTTGAGTGCGCTCTATTATAACCCTAGGAAATCGGGCAGTTACGGCGGCGCAGGGGGTCTGTTGCGGGCCGCGAGATCCCGGGGTGTGAGCGGCGCCAGCCGCGGCCGGGTGGTCGAGTGGTTGTCCGGCCAGGCTGCTTATACGCTGCACAAGCCGGCGCGCGTACGTTTTAAGAGAAACAGGACGCTGGTGTCCGAAATGGACTGGCAGTGGCAGGCCGACTTGGTGGACATGAGAGAACACCACGAGTTCAACGACGGTTTCAGTTACATCTTAATGTGTATAGACATGCTGTGTATAGACATGCTGTAAATACGCTTGGGCCGTGCCGCTGAAAACCAAGACTGGTGGGGCCGTGACAGGCGCCTTCCGAAATATACTGCAAGAGGGGTGTGCTCCTAAAAAGCTACAAACGGACGAGGGGTAAAGACTTTCTTAACAGGACCTTCCAAAATTTTCTCAAACGTGAGAATATTGAACATTTCGTTACGGCCAGCGATGTGAAGGCTAGTGTGGTCGAGAGGTTTAACAGAACTATTAAAACAAAAATGTGGAGGTACCTGACACACAAAAACACCTTTCGTTATATCGACGTCCTTTCAGATCTTATTTACGCTTATAACCATAGTTACCACACAACTATTAAACGAACCCCGGCTTCTGTTACACCCGACAACTCCCTTGAGGTGTGGAGAACGGTCTATGACGAGCACTTTAAGAGAAAACCGTCAAAGTTTTCATTTAATGTGGGTGATCGCGTGCGGGTGTCCAAAATAAAGGGAGTGTTTGAGAAGGGATATGAACAGACCTTCACAGATGAAATTTTCATTGTCAAAGAGCGGTCCGCGGCTCTGAGACCCTATTACAAACTGCAGGACTATGCAGGCGACGACATTAAGGGTTCCTTCTATGCCGAAGAGCTACAGAAGATAAACCCTGATGTTGAGAACGTCTACCGCATCCAAACGATTTTAGCAGCCAGGGTTCGTGGCAAAAACAAACAGCTTTTGGTAAAGTGGCGCGGCTGGATCGATAAATTCAATAGTTGGGTGAAGGCTTCTGAGGTCCGAGACATATAGAGGTGGTGAAAAATGAACCCCAATGGTTTCTATGTGACGCTGGCCAGTAATTCATCCTCAAAGATGTTTCCAAAGAATACTAACGCATGCTTCACAGAGCATCTGGCAAAGGCGATTGACCTGGACGGGAGCTGGGAAGTGGGCCTGGTCGAGCTGCACTATCCGAATACACTAAACACTTTTGATGAAGACGAAGTTTTTCTGTTTATCAGCGAGGAGCTCAAGACTATCTGGACCTGTACCTTACCGAGAGGGTACTATGGCAACATCGAGCAGCTCTTGCATGAAATGAAACGGGCTGCTGAAAAATCCAAGTTAACGGCTGTAAGTCTTAAATACAACCCCATTAGCCGGTCGGTAAGGATTGTTAGTGATAAACGGTTTGCTATGCAGCTGCGTAATCGCCTAGCGTGGATGTTGGGTTTCAATTCGGGTGTAGCGGGTGTAAAATCACCGCACCCCGTCGATATGACTGGCGGATTTAACACCATTTATATATACACCGATATTATAGAACACCAGTTAATAGGCGACGTCTACGCACCGCTTTTGCGTTGTGTGCCCTTCAGAGGCGTGGATGGTGAATTCGTCACAGTATTGTACGACAAACCCCATTACGTGCCGGTGAGCATCGACCATTTTAACAACATCACTATTGAAATAAAGACGGATCAAAACGAACACGTGTAATTTGCATTTGGAAAGGTCATCGTCAAGTTGCATTTCAGACCTGTGAAAGCGACAAACATCTAAAAGGATGACGGTCATCAAGAGCTACGGGGATCCTTCTTTGTATACGCACTACTACAAACAACAGGCTGGTTATGGATTACCAGGATTTTCAGGGCTACCGGTTCAGTACGGCGCTGGTATCGGGGGTATTTTCAGAGCGCTATTTAGAAAATCCGTGCCTTTTCTGAAACGCGGGTTTGAAATAGCTAAGCCGCACATGGCATCGGCAGCTAAAAACATCGCCAAAGACGTGGTCGGCAACGTTACAAGCGCGGTCATGTCTAAGGTGGCTGCACATCAGCAGGAAGGTTCGGGTCTAGCATACATCCGCAGGGGTGTCAAGAGAAAAAGGCAGACGTCATCATCGCACCGTCGGGGGCCGCCGAAACCTGATAAAAGAACGGCTAAGCGCAGACAGGCAACTCATAAAAGCTTCGGGTCGACCAAGAAGAGCGTGACACACCGCAATCAACGAGACACGAAACGAGACATATTTTAAAGATGGCTTTTGTTCACGGCGGGTCTGCAGAATGTGCCAAGTCGGAGCTGGACATATTTCAATTAGCACCTACCCAAACAAGCGTCGAGAAAAGTTTTTACATAGAAGTTCCACCCCTCACGGCCCTCACGGAAAACGCACCTCTGGAGTTCTATGTCGCAGGCAACAGAGAAGATTATTTAGATTTAAACAACACGCTGCTCTATTTGACCTGTAAAATAACGGAAGCAGACGGTCGGGACATTGATGCGGCACCCCGTGTGAGCCTGGTGAACTACCCCATCGCTGCCATCTTCAGCCAGGTTGACATCACCGTAGGAGACCGATTGATCAGCCAGAGCAACAGCTGCTATCCTTACAGAGCCTTTATAGAGTCGGTCCTGAACTACAGTGAAGAGACGCTGAAGACGCAGTATTCAACAGGTCTCTTTTACAAAGACACAGCCGGGGAACACGAGTCCACAATTTTGGATGGTCCCAATCAGGGGTTCCGAAAAAGAGCATCATACACGGCGCAAAGCCGAAAACTGGAGCTCCTGGGTCACATTCACGCAGACCTGTTTTTTCAGGACAAACTACTACTGAATGTCGTAGACCTGAAAATAAAACTCACGCGAAACAGAGATGCTTTCTGCTTAATGAACAACGCCGGAGAACACAAACTGAGCGTACTCTCTGCATCTTTGTTTGTGAAAAGAGTCAGAGTGTCACCCGGGGTCAGACTGGGACACGCCGAAGCACTCCTGACGGCCAACGCTAATATGTACCCCATAGACCGTGTACAGATGAAAGTCTTCAGCCTAACAGCCGTGTGTGTAACCAAGAAAACCTCTTTCTCGGGCCGTTACCCAAAGTGGTCATTTTGGGGTTTGTGGACAACGCAGCATTCAGCGGCAGTTTTACCCAAAACCCCTTCAATTTTAAACACTACAACGTTAACTTTCTGGCTCTCTACGCGGACGGTGAACAAATCCCCACTAAACCGCTTCAACCAGACTTCCAGAATGGACATTGCGTCCGTGAATATTTTAATCTGGTGGAAACAGCCGGGAAGCGTCTGAAAGACAAACCACTTCTGGTGGACCGCGAGGAGTACGCGCGCGGTTACACATTGTTCGCTTTCAACCTCAGCCCCGACGACGAGTGCACAGGACATTATTCACTTATCAAAACGGGTAATCTGAGAGCTGAAATACGCTTCGCGCTCCCGCTACCCACTACAGTTAACATGGTTGTGTACAACGTGATAGAGCTGGATATGAGACGTCAAGTCATTTACGACTTCAGCTAAAAAGCACTGGGAGGCCACACAACCTGCACATAAAGATGAACACCAAACAGCTGGAAGACATTCTTACCCGAGACCGCTACACCCGAGACAGTTTTCTAGGCGTGTTCCCCAGTAATGCCCTACCACGCGAGAGACTGGGGCGGCGCCCTCTGAGTTTAATAGTTAATACTCACCCACACGACCGCCCCGGTGAACACTGGCTGGCTATTTACTTACCCGACGACGAGGGCGCAGAATTTTTCGACTCCTACGGATTTTCACCCGAAGCCTTTTCCTTTCCCAAGAACATTATTGATTTCTTAAACAGAAATGCTAACTCCATATTTTAATCGATCGTCTAAAATAAAAATGAAATTGAACCATTTCGACGTCTGTGTGGTTTAAAAAGAACACAAAACATGAATGAAAATCAACACAATATTTTTATTATACATTCGCTGTTATAGCGCTCAAGCTTTTTTTAATACATGTTACAGACAAACCATTTTTAAACATATTGCGCACGCTTTTTAATATACATTTCAAGTCATTTAACACAAACACACAGGGTTTCTTTAAGGTCCGGGTCTCAATGCGCCAATCCTTTTTAACACGCACGATCATCGGCTGTTGAATAGAAATGTGTTTAAATTCCCGGCACTCTGCATAAGGGTTAACGCCATAGTCAAAAACCAAGTCCCGCAGACTCTCAAAGTTAACTTTTTCACAATTGTTCACATTGAGCGTAATGCCTTTTACCTTTAAACAGGCTTTCCCTCCAGACAGTTTGTACCTGTACGACTTGGGTCCTGTTGATACAAACTCGGTGATGTGTTGACCAGCATCGATTTCGCTGGTCAGCTCACCCAAGTAGTCGCCCAGTTCCGGATTCCACTCACCCTCCCGGCTCACAAAGATAAAGGAATCTGTGTCGTGGTACAGACAACGGCCTTGCAAAGCATTTAGCAGATTGTATAACTCAAAGCGGGCATAGGCGGTTGTAAAGCTAGCGATGAAAATGTTAGTGTTTGAATGGCCCGTACAGTGGTGTTTAGTGTGTTTCCACGTAACACAGGCTGTGTTTTCATCGATAAACTCGCAGGCTGACACCTCATGATATGGCGTAAATAAGTACCTGAACAATTCATCGGGGTTTCTCACAATGGTGGTCTGTGGTAAATTGTCTCTTTGCCCATACTTGCCCCAAAAACTGTTCAAGGCAATTTTTGAAAGCTGTCTTTTGGCCAGATTCTTTTTAATGTTGCCGGGGTCCAACCGGACACCCTCTTTTTCATAATATTCGCTGATATATCTTTGTTGTTTCACGACATCTGTACACCACTCTGGAAACCCCGAAGCTTCCTGTTTCCCTTTCAGATGCAGTTTGATGTAGTCGGTAAAAAGATCGTGTGAGGCCTTTTCGAAATGCCAAATTTAGTAAATTTTACACACTCTATACCCCAGATCTAAGGCCTTCTGTAATTCGGGGGTGCACCAGACACCAGTCAAGGCGCGATCTTCATCACCGTGCTCACAGGGGGTGGTCTGTTTTGTTTCAGCACACGTACGACACAGTGTGAAAAACAGTTTTTTGTCAATTTTGGTTGGAAGAACTGGAAAGTACAAACGTCTGGGTGGGTAAACTTTCACCTTCGCTAAACCGAAATACCGTTTTTAATCTCCAAAGTTGTTATATATTATTCGGGGGTGCCCCAGTGGGTATTTTTTAGTTTTGTTCACAAACAGATACAGACTGGTGAAATCATAGTAATGATTTTTTTCACCGGGCTGCGCTGTGTAATGCAAACAAATCGCATTTGTTCTCCCCCCAAAAAGCGACTCGCGAGGTTGCAGAGGCTCTGGTAATTGCGCGGCTGTTAGAAATTTAGCCAAACCCCCATTTTTAACAAGCGTGTCTCTGAACTCGTGCTCCCACAAAACACGCACGTTAAAACCTCTCATTTTGAGAAAATTAATTTTCACCATCGTCTTTCTGTACAACCAACCAAAAGTAGTGTTTGTCAGCTGATTAAAATCGTTTTCACAATAACAAACGCTACAACCGTGAAAAAAGCAACCGTTGAACTCAAAGGCTGTCGGCACGCCGTCAATTACAGCATAACCATCCAGAAAATATGGGCCAACCTTGAACTCACCGGCCGTGGTTAACGCGTGTTGGATTTTAACGCGCTCTGTGTGTTCGATGTACATAAGCCATTGAATGCTGGGTGTAGAAAATCGTTTTTGCTGGCGGTGGTAATTGTCATGGGGTAGCAACGCAATCGTCTCTTCCTGTAAAAACATAAGTCTGAACATGGCCATGCAGACACTAGCGATGGTCACAAACTGAAAGGGGTCGATGCAGACAACGCAGGCGGCCCCTGACTCAGTCACGCGTGTCTGTCTGGTCATATTCATGACCTCGTCCCGAAACCTGATACAGCCTTCTCTTAGAATTGCCACATCCAACTGGCAGTAACGTTTCTACTCTCTCTGTAAGTTAAACACACTTCCCCTGCATTCTTCATACCAAACCAAAAACTCGGCTTTCTCGCTCGGCAGCATGTAGTTAACGCCGTAAAGTTCAGGCGGAGGCATCGGTCCGACATAATTTCGGTTTTCTGAAGTGTTCATCAAGTGTGGAAAATGACCCTTACACCCGGGGAACCCCATGGCGGCCGGCAGTTTGCTTAATTTCATAGGCAGAAAGTTTAAAGAATCGATAAATCTGATGTTCAGAGCTTTTACGGTCATACACATTATCTTACCACCCTGATTAATTAGTTCAACGTCCATCTTTTCAGCTAACAACTGTCTGATCACTAGGTAATTGTCATATCCCTTGCCATTGTGCGATATGAACGTATGGTTTTTGAAACGTCTATCGATAAATTTACACACAAAATCCTTTAGACAAGTTTCACCATAAAATTCCCAGCTGCGTTTATTGTCAATATGAAGGGCGTGGACGTAATTTGGTATGTGTGTCCCCGTTTCTTGCATGCATTCAAAGTCGAAAAAAATGTACTTGTTTGAAATTTTGGGGTTGTCCAAAGGCGGTATGTAGCACAAATGTGTGTCAGGGGTGTCGATCACGTTGTTACAATGCGAGCACAGTTTCTCTTTATATTTGTGACTTGCGAGGTTATAAACCCCACATTTCTCACAAAAGACCCTGTGCTCACACTTACTCACACCCGTCGCCGCATTCCGCAAGTGTCTCGCCAAACACTGAGAGCTACGACAAAAGACCTTACAGGCCGGGCAATTCTGAATTTCAGCATCAATTTCGCAATACTGGGGATCTAAACAGGTTTTACAAGTTTTAACACAGGCGTGTGCGTTCTTGGGGCTATACGCCGCGTGGCAGTTAGTGCAAAAATACGCCGCCCCCACAAAAGCTTTAATATTTAAAACCCCATAAAAATGCTCTTCATGCAGTAGAACAAAAAGAATTTTAGAATTTGGTGGTGTGGGTCCCGTTGTAAAATATTTCCAATCACCCTGGTCGTGGTACAAAATTTTAATGACCACCTTTAAATGTTTTTCAAAAGCGGTAATGTCTGACAAACTAATTTTCCGATTCTCTGGAAAACCCAACTCTTTGTGCATTCGTTTAGCGCCATGTAACATTTCCCCATCGGTACAACCCTCATTCAACAAACCGTACACACTCCCGGCGAAACACAGATTACCGCCCGTGTAATGTAAGTCGATAAGGTGCCCTTTTTTCTGCGCAATTACCCGGCTGTACAGAACGGATTTAAATCTTCGGCGGGCACCCCCCTGCATATTCCTAACTATCGTCACCACTAAGCGGAGGGTGTCATCGGTGAGAACCTCTGTGTGGCTCTGTAAGAGGTCCGAGATGTGGCTTAAAAAATCGGCAGCATTTAATTCTCCGGGTTGTCTCCTGCGTGAGAACAAGGGTTTGTTAAAACCACCCGCTGTCAAACGCAGCTGTACAAAATCATTCGCCCCGATGTTTGGAGAAAGTTCATCCAATATGATCTGGACTGCACCATGCACAGCATCTATAGCCTGTACATACGAGGTTATTCTGTCGAGATTAACAAAACGAAATTCTTCATGGTGCTCTGTTGCTCTAACACCGCCACCAACCTGATTCAGATCGTTCAGTACAACCGGTTCTGGGTTACCGCCATCCTGTTCTGTTACAACAACCTCGGGCCTTAAGTTATTTTCTACCACTGCATTTTCATTGCGTGGCTCGGGCGACCCTTGGGAAATCTGATGTCTCTCTCTGAATCTTTGACGACGCAACAAACATGCTTTTGCCAGGTTAATTCTTTTATTTATGTACAAAAGCTTGCGGTTGGCAAGCGGTCGGTCTTTTAAGCACTTTTTAGACCGCATGTTTAGTCATTTATCACCGGGGATTTGCACCAATGAAGCATGAAATAGCATCATCATGGTCTGAAATCCTGAGTTTAGAGCGGCATCTTCTGTAGAAGTTATATCTAAAACCTGGATCTGTTTTGGAAACAAGGTCTGTACACCGGCTAAAACTGCTCTTAGACGCTCTAAAGCTCGTTTTTTGGCCACCTCACTAGTGATCGCCGTTGATAGTGACTGTGTAATACCGCGCACTGAATCTAGCACATCACCCAACACCAAGTCTTTAGGCGCGTTATTATTTCGCTTAGCAGGCTTGACATGTCTGGCTTTGGTCAGCGTCTTAACAGCTGTCTCCGATGCAGTCACCACCTTGGGGTCCGACGTTTCCGCCGCATTTGTTTCGCCGCGCGTCGATACAGCTGCTATGTGAAAAAATAAGACTTTTTATTACCACGCCAATGCTCCACATCTCAAAATCTGAAAACAACACTGTGATAAAAATAAAAGACTTTTCAACACAACAATCAATGAAATCTAAACTGTCAAAGTCAGAAAACTACGATAACTATGATAAAAACGCCACACATGTGGTGCATCCTTACACAAAGGGCTGCGGGTGAATGGAACAAGTTACCCGGACATGTTGTTACACCGGTTTCCTTGACGGCGGTGGTGGCGCTACTGGGTCAAGCGGCTTGCTAATGGCCTGTAGACCGTTTTATTTTAAGAAACTTTTTAGAAAACGTTTTAGACCGTTATAATGTTAAAATCTATATTTTAAGGCATACAACGGTGTCTAAATTTCATAGCTGTTAAAACGTGGCGAAAATGTGCCGCGGTGTCTTTGTTTGATTCACCAACAGACCGCTAAGAATATTATCAAGCAAAATGTTTTTTATTATGTATCTGTTCTTTATAGGGACGTGTTCACAAACCAAGCTTGACGTTTTGTGGTTTTATTTTTTCGCGCTGCGCTGTTATGAACATTTTTGCGTGAAATACATGTGGTGCTTGTAAATTAGAAAACTTTACATGAATTTAAAATGTTTGTAAACTTTCCCTAGTGTCAATTTTAGCACCCCCCACTCTGCATTCCAGAGCCTGTAACTAACCCCCCCCCCCCCCCCATCATCACAAATCATCTCTACAGGGAAACAATTTTAAAACTTTAAGAACAATCCGTTAAAGTCTGAAGAACAACACCCCACCATTTGTTGTCTGTTAATGCTGGCGCTGTGTGGAAATTTATCCCAAACTTTCGAAAAAGCTGTCGGGAATGTGTTATTAAAAATAAACTGTGTCTTATTACGTTATTTTAAAAACTTTAAGACCAACCCCTCGTGTTTAAAATTTCTTTTCTGGGCAAACACATCATTTGTGTTTGCGTTGTGTGTTAATACTTTTAAAGTTTAAAACTTATAAACTGATAAGCGAATACTTTTCGCTCTCGATAAATCAGGGGGGTCATCACAACCAATTGAAAAATGTCTTGTGTTATGTAGGTGTGTTACACCATTGGCGCATATTCTTAAACGCTCCGACCTGACAGGGCCGCAGTGCGTGCTTGGAGCTGTCAGACACCGCGGAGCTGCTGAGATGGCTTCTTTGTGTGGTGAAACAACGGGGTCCGCTACTCTACAAAGTGAAGAGGTAGGCGGCTAAAATATTTTTTTCTGCTCGTGGAATTGTTGTATCGGTGCTTAGCGTATGTCATTTTAATACTTGGTCTTCTTTTTAGCAAAACCCGACCCCACCCTCTGCGCCCTGTGACAGCGGCGGGGGTGTGAGTTCAGCTGGGGTACCAGATGTTGAAGAACAGTCGGGTGCTAGCTACAAAACCTTAGCTCAAAAGTGCGTTAAATGCTCGATATTTTAGGTGCAAAGCATGTCTATTTTGTTAAGCCTTCCTTTTCTTTTTCCTTTAATAGAATAAAGAGGATGTGGACGGGTCAATCTTCAGCCTACCGACACATGTGAATGTCTCGTGTCTATGCTTGTGTGTTCGACCAAATGTTAATAAAGCTGATGCCCCTGTCCCTAATGAGCCCGATGTTATGCCCCAGATTGTGAAAGCAGTAGTTTATTGCATCTTCAAACACTGTTTAAAGGGGGTCCTGGTTGATGACTGCCCGGCCTGTTTGATTGACCACCCCGGGCAGAGGGGTCACACATGCCTGTCTGGCGGCTACGCAGATGGGTGTGAAGACGTGACGTTTGCCGCTTTAGAAATTTATAAGTCTCTCAGTTTAGCCCGAATTTTATCGGCTGTTCTGTACACCGCCCGGTGTCTGGGTTCGTACACCATTACAAATGACACTGAGCGGTGCATAAAACAGTTGCTAAAAAATATAATTGAGGACCGCTCCCCATACGAGCATGTACACGCCACCCTTGAACAGCTGGATGAAAAATTAGCAGACGTGACTTTTGATGAGTTGCAAAAGAAACACTATTCTTATTTTTACAGACGCAAAAAAAAAAAGGTCTATGTAAAATGTGAATACAGATTTCACTCTGTTTTACAGACCCGGGTGTGCCATCGACCGAAGAATGAAGAATTTCGAATGTATACGTCTGAATTCTTACTAAGAGTGCTTTACACACTTCTCTCTACAAAGCTTGATATGCAAAACAAAGAGTCGAATGCTAATGTCCTTAAATTTGTTAAAGAGATAGATGTGTATGTCGAGAACTTGAGTGAAATTATTGCAGATCTGATGTTTTCAGATCAGAAAAGGAAGCCTGGGGGGTTCTACAGTGTGTATTCCAAAATACAGCGTGTTTTGCACAGAACCTGTGGTAACACCATCCCGCTGGTTACGCAGGCAAATTTTTTTGCCCTGCTAGATCGGATCGCCCAGTGTGGTTCGCATGGCTTTAGACACAGGGAGCGGAAGGGGGTTAAGAATGCTTTTTCAGATGCCGCAAAGTTTCTCAGCAATGTGGGGGTGGTGGTTACGCGTACCGAACTAATTTTCCGCACCAACATTTAATTGTTGAATGCAAACAGGAGCCGGTAACGCATGTGTGCTGCGCTGTTTCACTGTTTGAAAACCCCCTGTTGAAATAAAGCGGTTCACATTTCACATACTTGCAAACTGGAGTCTGTAACTTGTGTAAAAAGTGCTGCTGCGCTGTTTCACTGTTTGAAAACCCCCCTGTTGAAATAAAGCGGATCACATTTCACATACTTGCAAATTGGAGTCTGTAACTTGTGTAAAAAGTGCTGCTGCGCTGTTTCTGTGTTTGAAAACCCACTGTTGAAATAAAGCGGTTCACATTTCACCTGGTGTTTGTCCTGCGAATTCTTTCCGTGAGACTTTACGCAGTCAGTGTGTGTGTGCTTGCACCCCTGCTGTTTTGGAGACACGGCTTGTGCAGCGTATAAGCAGCCTGGCCAGACAACCACTCGACCACCCGGCCGCGGCTGGCGCCGCTCACACTCCGGGATCTCGCGGCCCGCAACAGACCCCCTGCGCCGCCGTAACTGCCCGATTTCCTAGGGTTATAATAGAGCGCACTCAACCCCGCGGCAGACATGGTCCCCTTCCAAACCAATACACACTTGCACACACCTAAAGCGAGGGATGCGCCGTCTGGGGGCTTTGGGACCCTGAGGCGCTGGGCCGACCGACCGGGGGGAGGCGGTGGTTCCGACACACACCATTGGCTCCTGAGGGGGCGGGACATGCACAAATAACAACACGCCATTGGATGGCAGGGGGGCGGGACAACCAAACACCGCGGACGACCATTGGCTGGAAAAGGGGGCGTGGTACCTGTCAAAAGTTTGACGAAAGGTGTCGCTTTATACTACTAACATTTATATTGATTTAAATCGTGTTCTGATTTAAATCGCAAATGCGTGTTTAATTATATGTATTTTTTAATCATAATCAGGCTAATGCAACATAAATTGATACAGTATCTTTGTCTTCTAAGTATCTTAATAAACTTTCAGCATAGCTTTCTACCCGTCAAGATTTATATTTCTTTGGATTTTGGGATCAAACGTGGAAGGATTAGATTGTAATCGTTTTTATTTGTCAAATACGTGATTGTATTTCTGAATGTTATGTGACACCTACAGTAGTTCACTGCTTTAAATACATCGAATTAAGAAAGTTATGTGTAGCACTTTAGATCTTTTTTCTGTACTGGGGAAAATCTGATCATGTTTCTCTATAACAATAATAAGGACAAGACCAGAGTTATGGTTTTCCAGAAAAAAAGCCAGACCCCCATTAGTCTTCCTGAGATCGTCGGATTATGAACGAATAAAAGCATCTTATTAAAAACGCGTTTGCTTTTGTCTGGGTATTTACTTTGTAATCTGTGGTTTACATCTACTGTATTGTTTTGAGATGCCACTTTTAAAGGTGATATGTAAAATAAAGTTTTTTATTATTGTTATAGAGAAACATGATCTGATTTTCCCTGGTTCAGAAAAAAGACGATTAAAATCTGTTATCTTTCCAAGAAGTTTCTGCTTTGTGCTAAGACATTAACGAGTACAACCCCCCTCTCTGCGTGACGAATTAAACCGGTTTCACGGGTATTTTCAATGTAGGAAGTGCAGTAGGACAGCACAAAAAAAACAGACATTGTGTGGTACAGCCCGGAGCTCAGTCAATTCAAACAAGTTCAGTTTCAAAAGAACTGCAACTCCCTTGCTTTTAACAGAGCGTTCCATAATTTCTAACTACGAAAATGATTTAAACTGCGACACTTATCATTCACCAAGAGCTCGAAATATCACAAGGATCCTCTAGAGCACAGCAAAGACTGTATTAAAAGAATCGCGTATCTAAAGAAATTAATAAGATATAATTATATTCGTGTAATTCATATAATTCATCTGGCATTTTCTTTTACGCTGCGGGCATTCTCCTGGTCTGTGTCTTCTAGGATATAATGCCAGTGAACTCTTGTCTTTATGTCCACTATAACAGACAATCTCCTTTACTTTTAACCGAGCGTTTAATAATTTCCTAAAATGAAAATGATTTACTTTATTTCCCTCATGGGATCAATAAAAGTATCAATCATCTTTCTAAACTATGGGACAGAATTCTGGGGTATCCCCATACCAGAGATTATGGTAGGGCTTCAGAATGGTGATTGGCTGACACCATCTGACAGCCCTCTGATTGGAGAAAAAAGACGTGCTGGTTTGCTATACATACAGTACTGTACCAGGAAGAGGATTTCTTTCTGTTCGAAACGTGTATTTTAAAAGTTTAAGAAGTAAAAACCTTACAGCGTACACAGATTTCGTTATCTTTGTCTTATGCAAAATAATGTTCACCGCTCTGTCTAGCAAATTAATAATAAACTTTATTTTATATAGCGTTTTAAACGAATAAGTAATTAGATTGCTCATAAACCTAATCACTTGCTTTTTCTTTTTATTTAGGCTCAGATTTCAACTATAGATCGTATTATTAATAACCATAATAACAACCCACCAACAAAAACAACCATATAAACATAATTGAAGTCAACTCTAGATACTGTAACTGTCATGTGGATAGTTTCACAAGAATCAGACAAAGGTTTAAGCATCGCTTGTTCTAGATTAAACTGCAAAAAAAAAAACAAAACAACAACCCATAATGTACTTCTTTGCGGCTCTGTTTGCCCAAATCATATATTCACAACGTGAAATCTAGAAAATAATATTACATAACCAAAATCCGCAATATGGAAACAGAACCTGTGTAATTGTTGATAGATGATGTACTCGTAACATTTTTACAAGACGAACTACAACATTTAAAAAATGACTTGTATGTACTTGATATCTCTAATCAATCCACGGCCACATTGTTAAAAGCAGAGTCCCAGCACAAAACGAAAGTAAAACGCATACCGTTTCGCGCTTCTTATTAGTTGCTCAAAAGTAATTTGACCGTATGAAATGCATAATATAAACCTAGAAACATATACGTGAGCAGTATTTACGCACTGTAGTATCGGTGTTAAGACATACCTCTCAAATACTGTAAATCAAGTTAAAAATATCTCAAGACCGATTCTGGTCATAATGAAACCATGTTTCGTGTGTGTTTTCTTTAAAGTACCGAGACCAGCCATATACTGTATGTTTATGTTCCAAAATAAATATCGTTTATGGCCTTCACACGCGTTGCAGTATGCTCCTATTCTTTTTATGCTCAGCTACTAAGATTTCCCTTCAGTGGTAAAATTCCATATGAATATTCAATACTACAACGGGCACAGTTAAGACATTAAATATACATATACATACTGTATACAGTACAGTTTTCATACGGTAATATGTTTATGTTCCTAAATCAATCTCTTTTATGAGCATGTGAAAGGCATGGTGAATCGATTCTCAAAAATTACTTTACTTTGCATGATTGGAAACAAATGCTTGATTGCGAAATGCTGTGGTGTTACTTTTACAAAGACGGTCAATGAAAAAAACAATGTTGACCAGGGCAATACTTTGAGTTTACACTAATAGCTTGTCCAAGGTCATTCATTATTAATACTATTAGTAATATCTTAGTTGAAGACTTTGATGGCCACAACACACGTTTGCGATTTAAATCAGAACACGATTTAAATCAATATAAATATATATATTGTAACGCATACTGTCTAGCCTCCATTTCTCTATAAAAATTTACTCTGTTGCACACACACACACACAATAGAAGCAGGAAGCAGAAGCAGGGACCGTTGTCAGAAGGGAAGAAGGTGACTATTCATTGTTATCAAAAATGACTTAGAATCGATCATGTTGCGATATTTTGAAATATAAAAGTCAATTGATTGTCCATAATATCGCTATTCTATTTTTTCGAAGAAATGTTTGTTAGAAGAAAAGTCCAGCACCAGCTGGATTCGAACACACAACCTGCGAGTTGATAGTCAGGCACATAGACCAGTAGGCTACAGGGGAACTCGCATGAACAGGGAGGCGAAACAGCCCTACACAGCCCTGTCGCAGTACACAAATATAATCATACCGTTATTAAATTCTTTAGATACGCGATTCCATATTATATTGGCAGAAAAGCTTAAAACTACCACTTTTTCACACGCTATTTCACGTGCTAGTTAAATACTTCGATGCTTAAAATCATTAAGGAGAAATGGAATACCGGTGTGTATTTTTCCTTTAAAGTACCGATTCCTGGAATCTGACTGGCTGACACCCTTCTGAAGTGGTTCCATAAAATCTGGTATACGGAAAAGAAAGCGTTGATAAATACAAGTGTCTTTTAATACACTCTTTGCTGTGCTTTTGAGGATCCTTGTGATATTTTGAGCTCTAGTTGAATGATAGGTGTCGCATTTTAAATCATTTTCGTAGTTAGAAATTATGAAACGCCCTGTTAAAAGCAAGGAAGTTTTTATGCCCGTTGAAGTAAAACAAAATGCCTGACAAAGTATGGCTTGGACAGATTCCAAGTGCTTGTACAAATGTGCTAAAGAAACTATACTTTGAGTATACAGCTTGTCCAAAGTCATCCATTATTAATACTATTAGTAATATCTTCAGTAAAGGCTTTGATGCATAAATATTTCTGATAAAGGTAGGTTGTGTACTTTTGTCCAACTGAGCAATCTTGCTTTCATAAAATATACCAACATTTTAATGACTGATGATTAACATGCTGTAATACACAGTTCAAAATTAAAGGCTCAAATGCTGTACATGAGAGGTTAAGCTCCCCCTGGCGGTTTTACAAGGTGAAGCCGGATAGTTTCTGGCAGAGCGTCAAATGACGCGCGATTAACCACGTGACACTGCGTGATACCGCGTGATACCGCGACACGCCCACCGGGGTATGCCGCGAAATACCTCACCCATTTTGAATGGCTGCATCTGTAATTAAACACGCGTTTGCGATTTAAATCAGAACACAATTTAAATCAATATAAATGTTTATATTGTAACGCATACTGTCCAGCCTCCATTTCTCTATAAAAATTTACTCTATTGCACACACACACACAATAGAAGCAGGAAGCAGAAGCAGGGACCGTTGTCAGAAGGGAAGAAGGTGACTATTCATTGTTATCAAAAATGACTTAGGATTGATCATGTTGCGATATTTTGAAATATAAAAGTCAATTGATTGTCCATAATATCGCTATTCTATTTTTTCGAAGAAATGTTTGTTAAAGGAAAAGTCCAGCACTAGCTGGATTTGAATACACAACCTGCGAGTTGTTAGTCAGGCACGTATACCAATAGGCTACAGGGGAACTCGCATGAACAGGGAGGCGAAACAGCCCTACACAGCCCTGTCGCAGTACACGAATATAATCATACCGTTATTAAATTCTTTAGATACGCGATTCCATATTATATTCCCAATTAATCAAATTCTAAAAGTATGCTTGTTGACTCCGGTATCATGTTAGTTAAACACTTCGAAGCTTAAAATGTTTAGGGAGAAATGGAATACTGGTGTGTATTTTTTTCTTTAAAGTACCAAGACCAGCTATATACTGTATGTTTATGTTCCAAAATTAATATCGTTTATGGCCTTCACACGCGTTACAGTATGCTCCTATTCTTTTTATGCTCAGCTACTAAGATTTCCCTTCAGTGGTAAAATTCAATATCTACAACGGGCACAGTAAAGACGTTAACTGTAAGTCTTTCTACGACAGACCAACGAGTGTCCCTGTCGGTCAACCAATCACGTACCGCGGTACCCCGCGTCATCTTGGGTCATGATGCGTGACACCGCAGCCAATTACCTGTGGTACGTGTCTGTACCGCTCACTTTGAATGGCTGCATCTGTAATATGGAATCGCTTATCTAAAGAAATTCATAACAATATAATTACATTCGTGTACTGCGACACAGTAATACACACTGTACAATGTCTGTTGATTCTGTATGTGTAGGGCTGTTTCACCCCTGCCCATGTGACCTTCCCGGTAGCCTGCTGGTTTACGTGCTCAATTAGTAACCCACGGGTTATGTGTTTAAATCTAGCCGGTGCCGCAACTTTTTTTTTTTTAAAAACATTTCTTTGAAAAAATAGAGGAAAAAATTCCTCCTCCCTCTCCCAGTAGGATTGAGACCCGTTGTGATTCTGGCAGGTGTTGGAACTCTGGTACTAGATTTCTGAGGGAAGAAGGTTTCTCTAATCCCAGAGTATCTGTCACAGTGCAGTAGGAAGTGCACCTCTGTCTCTATTTCTTCCCGCTGGCAGTGGTAGCACAGTCTCTCTCACTCGCCTTCCCCCCCTCTCTCTCTCAATTCAATTCAATTCAATTCAAGGTGCTTTATTAGCAGGGCTTATTGTGTGTCTCTCTCTGGTTGCGGGAGAGCTCGCTGGCAGATGGTGATGGAAAGAAAGAAAATAAAGGCAGCTTTTAACTCCGCATGTCCCACACCAATACTCCATTTCTCCCTAAACATTTTAAGCACCGAAGTCTTTCATGTGGTTTTCATCACTCTCTGTGAGAGTGCTGGCTGTGATGAATTAATTTTCAAGTGGGTGAGTCTTTAGCGGGGGGGGGGAACAAGCTGCCCAGCCGTGTGGAATGCCACGTAACCCCAAACAGACAATACACACTAGCCGAATATTTGACCAACATATCCAGATACAGCTATATGAGCTCCAGCAGTAAAACTCAAAGTATTACGCTGGTCCACGCTATTTGCAACCGTCATTTTAAATGAAAATACTTTATTTTTTCATAGACAAAAAGTAACACCCACCAAAGCATTTCGTTGATCTAACTAACAAGGATGGGACATTAGCTAGCCAATATGATAAAGGAATAACTTTTTTGTTTATTTCTTTAGCACATTTATTTGAACATTTCCATCGATTGTACAAGCATTAAAAAACTGTTCAATCCCTAGTTCGTCGGGCATTTTCTTTTACTATAACAGATATAAAAACTCCCTTGCTTTTGACAGAGTGTTTCATAATTTCTAACAATGAAAATTATTTAAACTGCGACACTTTTATCATTCAATGAGAGCTCAAAATATCACAAGGATCCTCAAGAGATCAACAAAGACAACAGAAAAAGATATGTGTATAAGATACTGTCCATGGGAATCCAAGCTTTTTTATCTACGCTAAGTAGTCTTTACAATTTCATCATTACACAGTGAAGTCAAAATTCCAGGATGTGCCTATATTAGTACGCTGGGCAAACCTTCCGAGGTAAAATTCTTCCAGCACAGGGGTACCTTTAAAGCGGAGATGACGGCACTGAAACTTTTTGGTGCGCCCTCTCTTTAAAGCTCTGGCCAAATATGAAGACAGTACATACAGTTATAATTCAAACTGAATTAAAAACTACACATCCCAGTTACCATGGTGGTGCTTGTGATCATTGCGTTTAACCAACAAAACAAGGCAAAAATCAGTCACATGACTTTGTCACTAATGAAACCACTAAATAAAGACATAAATATAGAAATGGACAATTAATTGACTTTTATATTTCTAAATATCACAACATGTTCGAATCCAAGTCATTTTTAATAACAATGGGTAAACTGGGTAAACTATCAGAAAGCTTTAGAGAACTTAACATTTTTATTATCAACAATTTGTAAATACGATGTTTACGTTGGCGTTATTAATTTTTCAATTGAGTGTATGGAGGATTGTTAGAGCAGACCCCCCCTCTTAGGCTGCGCAAACGATTTTTTACATTTTTATTAAGAAATGGAGGCTGTATGTGTTACAATATAAACATTTACTGTCAAACTTTAAATAAACAGTTGATTTAAAGACGATCTGTCAAAGTGCAATGAAATACAATATTGTTGTTGTTGTTATTGTTGTTTTTATCCTGTAATTTTGAGTGCGGTTTTTGACTTTTTTTAATTACAACCCATACATAAGCTGATAATGTTTAGACTTTTAATTATTTTAAACTGTATTACAGCTGCACAATGTGCTTTTTCACAAAACCTAGAGAAACGAAATGTCTTGCGTTGTACAGCTTTTCAGCTAAATATATTTATTGCTTACACCTGACACTTGAGGTGCCCGATAAAAACCGGTTGAACAGCTCTGTTGGAGGTTTGCAGATCAGATCAGATTCCCTTCCCCCCACAGAAAGACAGACTTATTAGTCGCTATTCACCGCACGGTGAGCAGCTCCAATTTCAGGCATAAGCAATAGATCCCAGTTTAGCCGATCTTGTTATAGCATGTTACAGTTTACTATTATTAACCATATTAATTTTAAGTGCTTAATGCCATTTTTTGACCACGCACGAATATTCTTATGTCCATATCTTCGCAAAGGAATCAGTGCGAATCGTAATATTAATTAAATGACAGCAGGCACTTTCCACACCCTCTGACAGCAGGAACATAACCCATTCTCAGCTCAGCTTCCTGTTAGACAAGAGGAATGTAAAAAAAAAACAATTACTTTTTGTCTGCTGAATGAATAAAAGCATTTGATTAAAAACGCGTTTGCATTTGTCTGGGTATTTACTTTGTAATCTGTGGTCCTTTTAACTGTTTTTACATCTACTGTATTGCTTTGAGATGCCACTTTTAAAGGTGATATATAAAATAAAGTTTTTTATTATTGTTATAGAGAAACATGATCAGATTTTCCCTGGTTCAGAAAAAAAGATCTAAAGTATACTAGTTTGTCACTCTTCTCATTCCCTCTGTGCTAAATGGCTTTTCATACTAAGCTGATCAATCTAACTGCTTATTTTCTGTGGTTTCTCTATCCTTTAAAATAAACTATTATTCCACAATGCAGAGTATTACATGGCCAGAATCACAGGCCAGTTCACAGGTTTGCATTCATAATTTAATTTTGAAAGCAACTGAGACATCAGGTACTACTGTTGTATTTTTGAAAAAGAAACAAAACAAAAAGCATATTAACAACTATGCCATCCTACTCCTTAGTTAATACATTTTATTATTTATAAACAGTTAACATTGCTAGCAAAATATTTTGAATTATATTTTACCCTGTTTTTTCTTTGGTTTTGTATTTAACTTATTATACGATAGTCAGATTTAATGTATATTTGAACAATGAAAATATATTTTTACAAGATGTGGGGGAAAGTGCAACAACTTACTACAGTGCTAAATTCAATATTATCTATTACTAATAGTTTATGCTAACACCTAACTTTCTTAATTAGATGTATTTGAAACAGTGAACTAAGTGTAACATAACATTCAGAAATACAATCGAGAATAGTTTTGTGGTGTTTGTATAGATGAAACGTTTCTAAAATGTATAACGTAACAAAATTAAAGATGATTAAAATCTGTAATCTTTCCACTTGTATGTCATTAGAAAGTACAACAACAAGTTTCTGCTTTGTCTAAGGATGGTATCAAAAAGTAGTCTAAGTGGTGAGAAAGCTGTGCTCAATGTAATTAAGGGACTTAAAAGTAAAAGGAGATGCTTCATATTGCTTGAATAATTTTAAAAACTAAGTCATAAATGCAGACGCTCCAGCGGTGCCGCACCGGGTGTAAATATCTAAATATACATTCGTCCCGGGCAGAGGCCGAAGAGCGCCCGGCTGGGGTGCGCGGGGAAGAGCAGGACAGGAGTGAAAGTGGTCAGGGCGGGGTTTAGGAAGGCGTACAGTCTGGCAGGTATAGATTACACTTTTCTAAAACATATTTGAAAAATAAAAACGATTACAATCTAATCCTTCCACGTTTGATCCCAAAATCCCAAGAAAAAATAAATCTAGACGGGTATATAATTAAACACACGTTTGCGATTTAAATCAAAACACGATTTAAATCAATATAAATGTTTATATTGTAACGCATACTGTCCAGCCTCCATTTCTCTATAAAAATTTACTCTATTACAAATTTACAATTTGTTGATAATAGAAATGATAGGTTCTCTAAAGCTTTGTGATAGTTGACCCACCCAGGCAGCAAAAGATCAGCTGCACCGGTAAGATGCGACACCGCAGATATGATTAATAACCTTTTAAATCTGAAGGGAGATCTGAAGGGATCCCCCCCCACACACACACACAATAGAAGCAGGAAGCAGAAGCAGGGACCGTTGTCAGAAGGGAAGAAGGTGACTATTCATTGTTATCAAAAATGACTTAGAATCGATCATGTTGTGATATTTTGAAATATAAAAGTCAATTGATCGTCCATAATATTGCTATTCTATTTTTTCGAAGAAATGTTTGTTAAAAGAAAAGTCACAGCACCAGCTAGATTTGAGCACACAACCCGTGAGTTAGTAATCAGGTACGTAGACCAGTGGGCTACAAGGAAAGTCACACAAAGAGAGAGGCGAAACAGCCCTACACAGCCCTGTCGCAGTACACGAATCTAATCATATCGTTATTAATTTCTTTAGATACGCGATTCCATATTATATTAGCAGAAAAGCTTAAAACTACCACTTTTTCACACGCTATTTCACATGTTAGTTAAAGACTTGGGTGCTTAAAATGTTTATGGAGAAATGGAATACCGGTGTGTATTTTTCCTTTAAAGTACCGATTCCGGGAATCTGACTGGCTGACACCCTTCTGAAGTGGTTCCATAATATCTGGTTTACGGAAAAGAAAGCATTGATAAAAAAGCCTGGATTCTCATGTATCTGATACAAGTATCTTTTAATACAGTCTTTGCTGTGCTCTTGAGGATCCTTGTGATATTTTGAGCTCTAGTTGAATGATAAGTGTCGCATTTTAAAAAATTTTCGTAGTTAGAAATTATGAAACGCCCTGTTAAAAGCAAGGGAGTTTTTATGCCCGTTGAAGTAAAAGAAAATGCCTGACAAAGTAGGGCTTGGACAGATTCCAAGTGCTTGTACAAATGTGCTAAAGAAATTATACTTTGAGTATACAGCTTGTCCAAAGTCATTCATTATTAATACTATTAGTAATATCTTCGGTAAAGGCTTTGATGCATAAATATTTCTGATAAAGGTAGGTTGTGTACTTTTGTCCAACTGAGCAATCTTGCTTTCATAAAATATACCAACATTTTAATGACTGATGATTAACATGCTGTAATACACAGTTCAAATTTAAAAGCTCAAATGCTGTACATGAGAGGTTAAGCTCCCTCTGGCGGTTTTACAAGGTGATGCTGGATACTTTCCGGCATGACGTCAAATGACGTGATTAACCCCGTGATACTGCGTGATACCGCAACACGCCCACCGGGGTATGCCGCGAAATACCCCACCCATTTTGAATGGGTGCATCTGTACATGGTACATATATATCCAAAATAGGAACACTTAAATAAAACAGGATGGAAATGCCTTGGGTTTTTGCAATCAAAGCTTGTTTCTTAAAAAAATACATTTTTTAATGCTCAAGTGTAGTACTTATATCAAATAAAACCAGTAAAATCAGTATAAAGTTATAAGCAAACACCTAAGTAATTGTTACTGTAATGAAAATAGGATAATTTTTTGTTAAGATGTTGCTAAGTTACATCCACCTTTCATACTCTTACATTACAACTCCAAGTCCATGTCACATTTAATAATTTTGTATAGACAAAATAATACATATCAAATAAATGTTTAAATTAGACATTTGTTTAAGGCTGCAAAAGAGTGACCAGCTGTTTGGAGAAGCACTGTAGCACTAATATTACAATTTAGGGACTTAAAAGTAAAAACAGATGCTTCATATTGCTTGACTAATTTTAAAAACTAAGTTATAAATGCAGATGCTCTCTTGGTGCCACGCCAGGTCTAAATATCTAAACATATTGTAGCTCATTCATCCCGGGCAGAGGCCGAAGAGCACCTGGCTGGGGTGCGCGGTGAAGGGCAGGACAGGAGTGAAAGTGGTCAGGGTGGGGTTTAGGAATGCCACTGACCAGTGCAGCCGTCCCACAGTGAAGCAGGCGTATAGTCTGGGGAGGTATCCATTTTCCTTGTAAATAGTTCCCTGCTTCTGCACCCCTGGGTGTTACTCTCTCTGGCACGCAGGCGGTGTGTTGGCTCGCGCTGTTGGCGGGTGGGGGCTGTCTGTCTCTGATCGGGGGCGCAGGAGAGCCGGGCTGGCAGGAGGTGACAGAGAAGAAAAATAAAGGCAGCTTTAACTCCGCAAGTCTGAGTTCTTGGGTCTGTCCTATCCGAACCCGAAAGTATTACAATATGTATCTATATAGTAAGTGGTGTACATCTTTTTAGTATAGATTACAATTTTCTAAAATGTATTTAAATAATAAAAACGATTACAATCTAATATTTTCACGTTTGATCCCCAAATCCCAAGAAAAATAAATCTAAACGGGGAGAAAGCTATGTTGAAAGTTTATTAAGATACTTAGAAGCCAAAGATATCAATTTATGTTACATTTGTCTGATTGTGAATAAAAAACACATATAATTAAACACGCATTTGCGATTTAAATCAAAACGTGATTTAAATCAATATAAATGTTTATATTGTAATGCATGTAATGTACAGCCTCCATTTCTCTAAAAAAATTTAAAAGATTGTTTGCGCAGCCTAAGAGGGGAAGGTCTACTCTCAGTGACAGCTGACAATCCTCCATACGGTGGATTATGGTACCACTTCAGAAGGGTGTCAGCCAGTCAAATTCCAGGAATCGGTACTTTTAAGAAAAAATACACACCAGTATTCCATTTCTCCCTAAACATTTTAAGCATTGAAGTCTTTAACTAACATGTGAAATAGCATGTAAAATGCTAATATAATATAGAATCATGTATCTAAAGAAATTAATAACAATATAATTATATTAGTGTACTGCAACACAGTAATACACGCTGTACAATGTCTGTTGATTCTGTATCTGTATGCCTGTTTTACCTGTTTTAAATACGACATTTACATTGGCATTATTAATTTTTCACTTGAGTGTATAGAGGAGTGTCAGATGTCAATGAGAGCAGACCCCCCTTAGGGTTGGGCAAACAATTCTTTAAAAAAGAAATAAAAAAATAGATATGATATAAACATTTACTGCAATACAATACTGCTACGTTTCAGCTGTGAATCCTTCTTCACGTGTGAGGGTGAAACACTTTGTAATGTAGGGCGCTCTAGACGGGTTAAACTTTAATGCCGGAAAAATGTATTACACAGAAGCTAAAGTATACTGATTCTTATAGAATGTGTTTTCTTTCTTCTTTTTTCAGCATGGAATAAACCTATTACTTGATTCTTATGGAAGCCGTTTTCCGCCACGGAGTAAACAAAAACACACACACCGGAGGTTTAAAAAACGAGAATTAGCTCACTGATGGTTTTATGTGGAGGCTGTGAACATTTTCACAAGTCGTGGTCTTTAAAATGCATTTGGTTTGAAGGCTTTCTATGTTTCCCTTCCAAAGATATGGACAGAAGAATATTCGAGCGTGGTCAACAAAATGAAGGCTGTGAAAACAGTCACAATGTACTTTGTACACAAAGCAAGTGTTTTCGTAACTCTAAGAGGTTTCTTGAAAAAGCTACAGGCGTGCCAATTGTAATTGTTTTTATTTTTAAATACATTTTAGCAAACTCATCTATACAAAAAAGTTGCATTTGATACCACTCGACCGCCGGCTGGCTGTGCTGAAAAATAAATAAAAACCGGTTTAACAACTCTTAAGCAAACTTGTGTTTTTGCTAACACAAGTTTATCAGTGAAAAGCCCATGGGCATTCTCAGAGCCCTTGTTTGTTTGGAGGCAGGGAAATTCTGACAACAATTGATTTAACGACGATCTGTCAAAGTGCAGTGAAATACAATATTGTTGTTGTTATTGTTGTTTTTATCCTGTAAAGCGCTTTGAGAAGCTACCTTTAAAGGCGCTATATAAAATAAAGGTTATTATTATTACTGTTATTAATTTGATGGACAAAGGGGTGAACATTATAATGCAGAAGACAAAGGTAACGATTTACGTTGCATTGTCAGATTGTGAATCTACAGTATAAAGACATTTAATTAAACACTCATTGCAGTTTAAATGGAAATCTCTATCTCTCGATGCTATAATACAGTTTAAAATAATTAAATGTCTAAACAGTATCAACTTCAATTCTTATCTCTAGTAATGTAACTATCAAGTGGTATTGAATAAAAACAGCTTTTCAGTAAAGATTTCACTTCTAGAATGTATTTTAAAAAAACTCCCATCTTCTTTAAAACAAAATACGCCAGAAAATGTCCATTAGCAGGTTAAAGCGATTCCATTGAGGAGCCAGGTGTGAGAATTGTTTCGTTCCTTGATTTTCTGATCTGCAAGGCCCTTTGGCTACAGCGAATGTGAATTCTGTCTGGCATTCACAGATTTTGAAAAAATTAAAGTATTTTAATCAAGATGGGGGCAAGGGAGTCTTCTCTTTGACACTCTCCTATATAAAATGAACATGAAACAAAACAAAAACTAAAAATAAGATACAATCTACAGACATTCACAACAGCGACTGTCAGAAGATAGCACACAGCAACTCAGACACCTGTTGAATGGAAAAGGGCACTTACATTTTCTTACAGGTGGTACAGCACCCAGACAAATGCAAATAATTAATAATAAATGCTTTTATTCATTCATAATCTGACTTACATAACTCACATTCCCGAATGGCCCCCACCCCACTCAACAATCCTAGGAAGAACACGAAACAGCCTGTTAATAAAATTGTTGCAATTTTCTTCTGTCAGTTCTTCCTCCCAGAACTTGTAGATTGCATTGATTAGTTATTGCTTTGTGCTGGGTCTAGCAGTTTTCCGAACATAGTGTTTCAGCTAATGCCATACCATCTCTATTGGATTTAAATCTGGGGAGTCAGCTGGAGTTTTCACCCAGTTCACTCCTTCTGCTATAAGCCTCGCCCTTGCTGCTGTGTGTTTCGGATCGTTGTCTTGAAAGAGACGGTGCCTTGATCCAAAGTGCTCCCTGATATATGGGGTGGCATGCTGTTTGACCACAACTTCCTCAAAGAATTCACGATCCATAATTCCTTCGAAAATAAGAAGTGGTCCCGGGCCTCTTCTAGATATACCCCCCAAGACGTGAACCTTCAGTGGATGTTTGGGCTTTGGCTTGTCCACATATCTCCCCTTTTTACAAAATGACATGGTTGAAAACTGTTCCAGAGCCACTGTTGTTTCATCAGTGAAAACTACATCATGAAATGCCTCTCCCTGTTCAATCCATTGGAGCATTGTTTGAGCCTTTCCTCTTTGTTTTTTACCCTTATCATGGGGCATGTGTTTGTTTTTTCATATCTCCATCCAAGCCTTCTGCGCACTCTTCTTATCGATGTCGGATTCACGCTCGCACCAAGGTCAGCCCACAGCCGTCTTTGAACTTGCATCGCCGATAGCTCATCGTTTATAGTTCATAGCTCATCCGTCAGTCTGTCGATAGCTCGCACAATAGGACTTGAAAAAAAAGAGATCAACAGTTAGTTAAAAAAATAATGTGTGTAGTTGTATTTACATGTAATAAAAGTATTTTTAGAAAGTTATTTACCTTTGAATCGTCCTCGGTTTAGATTATCTTTGCCTCCTCTCCCCTTTATAATGCCATCTCACTGTGCTTTCACAAACAAAGATGTCCATGGAAGCCAAATGCTGTACAACATCTCGTGTTGACTTCCCGTTTCTTTTCATCTTCATTATTTGGTGTGAGAGAGTCTGTCTCCTTACCAAAGCTATACAGTAGTGCAGCTTGTTGTCTGTACCAGTATACAGTATGGTACAGATAAATGTGTACTATACTGATGAGCTACTACCTGGAAAAGACACTCCCATCTTCTTTAAAACACAATACGCCAGGAAATGTGTTTGACGCATTTGCAAGTTTAAAAAAAATTGCGTTGAAAAGCGGGCTAACAATTGTTTTCTTCCTTGGTTTTCTGATCACTCACTGTTTGGATACTCTTCTCACCTGCCCTGCTCTTTGTTTTCCTGTTATTTGCTGTGTATTCCTGCTGCTATCCGCTCCCGCCCTCACACCTAAAGAAGACTATTTTACATTTCTTTATGTGGTTCATAGTGCAATTAACCTTTGCTAGTATCTTTGCGATCTTTTGAAAGTCTATCTTTGCAGTCTTTTGAAAGTGAGATGATCTCTGTTTCTATGACAAAACAAGGCTCGTCAGAGAATGTGAAAAAGACATATTTTTTACTTCACTTGCTGTCTTCCAATCACTTTACATCAACATTCAAAAACATGATTTCTTCTCTTAATATGTCTTGTAAAGATGACTCATAGCTTGGCTTGTTTTTCAGGAAGTTAAAAAACACTTGAATTACTTATCCAGTCTCTCGAAATAAAATTATTTTTCAAGCAAGATAATGCAAGATGCTTTCTAACATCAGGCAATGTGTTTTTTTTAATCTAACATTGATAGATTAAGAAATCATTCCTAATAGCAATTATTTACCTGCATAAACTTATAAAGGTTGTATTTTCACACGGTGAAGAGGTTGTGACCATGATAAAAATGGGAGCAGGGGTTTTTAAAACAACAGAACAGGGTATGAGGCCTTCCCTGCAGACACTAACCTGGCATCTTGCTGTCCTCACTGTGTCCTTCTGATTGTATGAAATACTGCAGGGAGGCACACACTGTAACGATCAGTTCTTTCCGGACCCTATGCGGACGACACAATCCGAAGAAGTGGGGAAACACCATGCATCATGAAAATGGGAAAACATCATGCAGGAATACGGGGCTGAAAACAGAGGGGGCGTGTCCAAAGTGCGCTGGTGCACGGGGGAGGTGTGGCCGAGGCAAACATTCCAGAAGTAATCCATAGAGGGAATCCAAAAACACAAAAATAAGTCCATAGCCAGGTGATCCGTCCAAACAAGGAATTAAAACCATGAACCGGGTCGGAACCGGCAGACAGGGAACGGGAACGGGAACGGGAACGGAGATTAAAACCTTAACGGGACCAGGCGCTTCCAGGTCCCAGACTCGCACGGTGCGGAAACCAGCTGCAGAGCCAGGATGAACGTCAGCGCCTGGCTTTTAAGGTGGGCTGGGAAAAGGGGTCAGGTGCACAGAATTAAATCTAAAGTGAAAGGGCTGGAGCACCCTTAAGGAGGGGGAACTATAATCGTGACACACACTCAGCAACATGAACAGCCAGCCAGCACCAGAGCTTCTAAACCTGGACTTGAATATTGCTGTTTTTCTTCCTTTCCAATACTGTACCTTGATTGATTAGACCTTTTTAATTATTTTCTGTTATCATACAAGCCACAGTTTTACTTTTTTAATAAACTATCATCTCTGTCAGTTCCAGAACTCAATACAGTCTAAATTGTGTCAGCATTACATTATTTTAATTTGAGGGTAAATTAAATAATCAGGCACTCTGCTGCAAGAAACTACACAGACACCAGGGTTAGGAGGACATGGAATGGGAAACTTGTACATAAATGCCCACTAAAGTGGTTTTAGTTGTGCAAGCTCTGGTAAGTGTGTCTTTTTTGATGAGTTTCAAAGGGAAATAGGTTTGTATTCATCTTCCCTGACGCAAAACACTCACATTCATGCGAAGACAGAGCCATTTCCTCTTGTGAGGATTCCCTGTGTAAACAAAATCTGAACAGTGCTCATTTTAAGTACAGCTAAAAGTAGTTTTTTGTTCTGAGGCCATTCTAAGTATGTCTGAAAATGCTTCTAAAAATGCAAAGGAATACATTTTATTTAATGCCAATTAGCATTAACTTTCAGAATAAATGCTGAATGTTCACCTATTTCATGTTATACTTCTTGGCTCGTGAATGCTAGAAATGATTTTTAGCTACAACATTTTGTGCACTGCCAACATGTCTTCAGAAAATAGTTTTGGGTTTCTGGCACATACTAACTTGACTGTGTGTGAACATATCCCAGAGCACCTAAAACTGGGAATCAGTGAAATGGTGATGATGAAAATCTTTCAGGCACAAAAAAACTTAATTGCTGTACATGAGAGGTTAAACTTTATTAGCTCCACCTGGCGGTTTTACAAGGTGATTCTGGATACTATTAACATAATCTAATTTGCATGCGGTATAATGCGGTATGACGCGATATGATTTGTTATGTCGTGTTTTGATGCAACATGCCCACCACGTTGTACTGCAGCGTACCCTGCTCATTTTGAATGAATGCATTTCTAGATGTGAATGAGGATTTTAAAGTTCACATGGAATTTGACAGGAAGCCAGTGCAAGGACTCCAGGATAGCAGTAATGTGATGACTTGCACTAGACCTGGTAAGTATCCTGGCTGCTGAATTTTTGACATACTGTAGTTTGTTCAAAGTAGATTTAGATACCCCAGCAAGTAGAGCAAATGTGTTGATCAGCTTTTCAGCCACAATTAGTGATAGCATAGGGTGTAGTCTAGTGATATTTCTGAGGTGAAAAAAATATGTTTTGACAATATGCTATACACGTGGGTCGAATGTTAAGCCAGAATCAAATATCACCCCAAGGTTTTTCAATTTAGACTGAAGCTCAAGTACAGAACCATCTACAGATAGGGTTACAGGATTGGCTTTACGAAGTTGATGGGGGGTGTCAATAAGCATGACTTCAGTCTTGTCATAGTTAAGATGAAGGAAATTTTGAGTCATCCAAGTTTTTATGTCAGAGATGCAATTACATAGAATAGAGACAGCCACATCAGTGTAAGGTTTGGTATGGATGTATATTTGAGTAACATCAGCGTAGAAATGATAGCTGAAGCCATGTGATCTTAAAAGCTGACCAAGTGGAAACATGTAAATGCTGATGAGTAAGGGGCCCAGTATGTCACTTGTCACAGTGAATGAAAATATAACCAAGAAATGTGTCAGTAAAGGCTTTATATTCTCTATATGCTTCTTATATTTAGGAGCTTAAGTCTTAATTAGTCCAATGGTAGAAGTTGTCACTGGTGCTCATACTGTATATTTCCCCAGTCAGGGTGGATGTGTCAGATGTGGACCTAAACCTGGAAATTTGATTAGGCCAACGGCACCAATCTTTGTATTGTTTTTTTAGGTATCTATCAATTAATACAGTCAGTGACTCTGAAGCGTGAGTGACAGAGAGAAAACAAAAGACAGGTTTAATGCTTGCTCTTGGGTAAGTTCCAGTATCACCACAGCCTGTGGTCGATCGCTGAATCAATATTCTATCTGCTTGTCCCTGTGGCAATCTGATCAGGCAGATTGCCAATACCATGGGCAAGTACATAATAGCACTTACCTTGCTCCCAGCAGGGTATTTATTACAGCTCTTGTGCCATTAGAGTGCTTGTCTTAGCATTTGCTTCTGTGACCCAGCGCTTGTGACTCTTGCAATATCTCATATTATGTTTGGAATCTGTCACTGGCTTGTCTCCCTGCTTGTTCCCTTTACCACGCTTCCTGGATCTGCTTTGCTTATTTTCATCTTTAACCTCCCGTTAAAAGTAAGGGTTGATTTCAGGACTTTTTTTAATGTTTTAAATCCTCTGACAAATAAATTATAAAGGCCTCATTCTAAAATAAGAAAAAATAGTGTTTATCAGGAGTGAGGATAAAAACAAAAAATATCTCAGCAAGAGAGTGGCTTTATCCACAAGGGGCAATTATTTTTACAACAGCAGGCAATATAAAAACACATAGAAAAACAATATGCATATAGTTGCACAAAATAAAAGACTGCTAAAACATGGTAGCTGGCTATGCCTTCAGTCTCCTGTCAATGCTGGTTACGAGACAGAAAGCCTGACCACCTATGCACTATTATGTGCTCCCAAGCCCTAGATGTTGCAGGCTACTTAAAGTCAGCTCATACTGCACTCGGCACTCTGGAAGAGTCACTTAAATAGTCTGAGCCTTGTTCTCACAGTGCCTGTCTTCCCCAATCCATTCCTTTTTTGTATTCCCGATCTGCTCTATTTAGACATACTTCCGGATTCCCCCTGTGTCTGTGGTTTCCTCGCTGTTTCCTTAGTTCGGGTCTTGCCTTTACTACATTTTTGGGATTTTCCCCTTGTGCTGTGTTACCAAGATTCTCTTGAGCTGGCTTCTCACTGTGCTGTATCCAGATATTTTCACAGATCCCTCTTAGTGCTTTAGACAGTATTGAGTTTGATTTCTCTGGCTTTGGCCCCCATCTGCACGACCGTGACTGGAGGAACATCATTTAGCAGCACCCCATCTTGTTGCTTTCTCTTTGCAGACTAAGACTCTCCTATCAATGTGCAGACCACTTAGTCTGGGTCCAGTTTACACACAGAACTGCCACACCAGTTTTCTTCCATATCTCTGATCATGCTTTGCTCCATGGTTTGCCAATGTCTCCCTATCTTTACTGTGATGTTCGCTTTGCACTTGGGTTTCTCTCCTGGCTTGGGTTTCTCTCCCATCTCTCTTGTCTGGCAGAGTGGTGGAAATAACATAAAATGTATAAGCTTCCTTAAGAAAAATAGAGACCCTTTTGAAAAAACAGAACCAATGTTTGCCTCAAAATTTAACTTCCAGTCCATAAAAACTTATATTTATAAAGCATCTCTGTTTTTTTCTGAAATCAATTGCCATCAATCAATCAATTTAGTCTTAAAAACATTCATAAGAGGTGGCAAACTCACTGTATCTGCAACTGGCCCATAGCCCTAATCATCTGCTTGCAAAAAATTAACAATAACAGAGTTTAACAGTTTGTTAAACAAAGCATTGCTGAGACCAAAATAGCTAAAATCTTAATTGCCAATAAATAAGGTTGAATACAATTAAAAGCTGAAGAAAATCCACAAATAGCAACCTGGCGTGAGTCTTATTTTCCTCAGGATGCTGAAGGATAAGGTTAAGAAGGCTTATATTTTTAGCATTTTCCACAACCCTACCTGCCCTAAAAGTAAACTGAAATGGGTTTAATGAAACCTGTAGTAGTTCAAGTAGGTAGCTGCATCAGCATGTGTATGCTGCAAAGGAACAAGTCACGTTGTGTTTCTTTTCATCATGGAATAAACCTTTACTTGTTTCTAACAGATCCTGTACCTTTGTCACAATCTCAGTTTCATGATCTGTTCAAACGATTTCATAACCAGTGAGGTTAGGGTTACTGGTTTAGAATCATTGAATGAACTAAGAGATTTGACTTTTGCCACTGGGACCACAACTGATTCTTTCCAGACCCTAGGAAACTTCTGCTAATTTAATGACATTTGAAAAATAAAGGGGAAAAAATGACACAAAACACTCTAACACACTTTTTCAATACTCTATCACCTGCAGAATCAGAATCAATGTACTCTTCCTCTCCTAAACATGACTGAACAATTTTCAAACCTTAAAATTACTGATGTTAATAGCACAATCAGAAACTGTGCCTCTAAAAACATTGAGTTCACTAGTAAAATCATATACATGTACGTCAAATTGGTGATAAAACAGACTCAATTAAATTCAGCATTTGTCTTTCCATGTGTGCTAGTGCTCTTTCATCCCTACATTCCCACCACTGACTCGATACTCTGCCATACACAATGTGACTTATCTTTACTTGTTTCATTCTCAATTTTATCTTTCAACCTTTATTTAGCCAAGTTAATCTCTTTTAACATTCTTTTGAGCCTTCTTTAACAAAAAATAAAATCTTTCAAGTTATTATTTTTCAATAATGTCAGTTGCTGAGAAATGGCAGACAGAAACTCTCCCCTCTCATTGCCAGACACAGGCATTTCCATTTTCCATTCTCTTAAGGAAATAAGTAAAATACACAGCAACAAAGCAATAAATGTTTTATTTCATCCAGTCGTGCAAAAAAAGATATTTCAATGTTAATGCTATATGGAAGATATTATTAAGAATATTAAAAATGAATGATGAGCTGTAAACTGAAGAGCAATCTTTAGAGCAATCTTTTTGGTTATATTTCTTACATAGCCGCATGTGTAGAAATTGTTGTTATAACTTGTTGCAAATGCGATTTGCCTCTTTCGCTAGTTTGCATTCACATTCATATCTATATTTTGTCTTAATACAAATTTCAGCAACAAGTAATTTAACTTTAAATTTGCACATTTTATGCACATACTGTATTTATTTATAAATAACTGTTATACATTATATATTAATATATATATAGTACATGATCTTACTGCCATTCATTGCTGTTGCAGTGTATATGATCTGACGTCCCGTGATTGGCGTGTGTGGAACAGCGGGAGGAGAGAGCTGACGGCATTTTGATTATACTGTGAATGAGTGCCTGAGGCATTATCACTTGTATCAGCTTTGTCTGTTCTTTTTTTCAGCATGGAATAAACCTATTACTTGATTCTTATGGAAGCCCGTTTCCGCCAGGGAGTAAAAAAAAAACACACACACTTTTTCATTGACAAAAAGTAACGCCACACTCTCTTGTTTAAAGCACCACATCTCTTCCCGTTAAAAGGAGGAGACACTTTACACTTTAACTCTTCAGTTCACAGAGAAATTTCACCAGAGCCTCTTCTCTTCTTGTGTCTAATTTTTAGTTTACCAGGACTCAAGAAGGATTTCAGATGAAAGGCAGTGACCTCAATGAAGCCCAAATCATAGTTGAACCCATTCAGAGCCTACATTACATTTTAGCATTTCATTTAGAGCAGAAGACCCTCACACCTGAAGAAGACTTCACAGCCAAAACGTTGCGTTTTCTCTCTTCTTTTTTAAGCATGTGTACGATGCTGTAATACAGTTTAAAATAATATTTAAAATACAGTATCAACTTGAATTCTTATCTCTATTAATATAACTATCAAGTGGTATAAAATAAATACAGCTTTATACAAAAAAGTTGCATTTAATGCCACTCGATATTAATATATTTACAGAGATAAGCTCTCTATTAAAGCCCAGATCTAAGATCAAGCACAGATCAAACAGCAAGATCTCACACACTGGGACTGATCTGTGATCAGTCCGCTGGCTGAGCTGAAAAAAACTGGTTGAACAACTCTGAAGCATACTGTAGTTTTTGTTAACACAAGTTTATCAGTGAAAAGACCACAGGCATTTTTCCTCCCCCCTATATTCTCAGAGTAGAATATAATTTATTATTAGCACAATTTATTACATTGCTAAATTTAATATTATTGATTAATAATAGTTTATGCTAACACCTAACTTTCTTAATGTGAGAAGTACTACTGTAAGCAAAAAAAGGGGTTTTGGAGAGGGGGATATTCTGACAAGTGATTATAAGACGATCTGTTAAAGTGCAATGAAATACAATATGCTGGACAGTATGCTTCTCAAAGCGCTTAACAGGATAACAACAACAATAACAACAACAATTTACAAGTTCTGGGAGGAAGAATATTATCAATATTAGTAATATTAATAAACTTTATTTTATATAGTGCCTTAAAGGTGGCTTCTCAAAGTGCTTTACAGGATAACAACAGATGAAACAACAGTGGTGGGGGGTTGAAAATTCCTGTGAAACCGGTTTGTTTACAAACAATGTAGACATAGAGACAGTAGCAATAGCAATTAGCAAAAGCAAAATACAGATGCAGCCATTCAAAATGGGTGGGGTATTTCGCGGTATACCCCGGTGGGCGTGTCGCATCAAAATGCAGTATCACGCAGTATCACGCGGTATGTCGCGTCATTTGACGTCATGTCGGAAAGTATCCAGAATCACCTTGTAAAACCGCCAGGAGAAGCCAATAAAGCTTAACCTCTCATGTACAGCATTTGAGCTTTTAAATTAAAACTGTGTATTACAGCAGGTTAATCATCAGTCATTAAAAAGTTGGTATATATTATTAGATTGCTCGGTTGGACAAAAGTACACAACCTACCTTTATCGGAAATATTTGTGCATCAAAGCCTTTACCGAAGATATTACTAATAGTATTAATAATGAATGACTTTGGACAAGCCGTAAACTCAAAGTATTACGCTGGTCCACATTCTTTCTAACCGTCATTTTAAACTAAAAAAGTTTTAGTTTTTTCTTTGACAAACACCACAGCATTTAATTGATCTAACTAACGAGGACAGGACATTAGCTAGCCAATACGATAAAGGAATTATTTTTTTTTGCTAATTTCTTTAGCACATTTGTACAAGCACTTGGAATCTGTCCAAGCTCTACTCTGTCAGGCATTTTCTTTTACTGCAAAGGACATAAAAACTCCCTTGCTTTTAACAGAGCATTTAATAATTTCTAACTACGAAAATTATTTAAACTTGTTCCTTGATTTACTGATCTGCATTAATTACAGAAATCAAGTTCCTGCTCTTTGCAGATGACCTGGTCCTACTGTCGCCCACAGAGCAGAGGCTGCGGCAGAACCTGGCACTGCTGGAGCAGCACTGTCAATCTGGACAAGACCAGAGTTATGGTTTTCCAGAAAAAAAGCCAGACCTCAGGGAAACAGGTACAAATTCACACTTAACAACAAAAAAATTTTTTTGAATCCCCGGCGGAACCGGTCATCCATAAGAATCAAGAAATAGGTTTATTCCATTCTGAAAAAAAAAAGAAAGTAAACACATTCCATAAGAATCAGCCCTTTTATATAGTGCCTTTAAAGGTGGCTTCTCAAAACGCTTTACAGGATAAAAACAACAAGAACAACAACAACAATATTGTATTTCATTCCACTTTGAGCGATCGTCCTTAAATCAATTGTTGACTCTTCTCTCTTTACTACTTGTATGGAGTGACTGAGCTCCGCTCTGTACCACACAATGATCCCCCCAGAGTCTCTGCCCCGAGTGATTTGGGGTTTTTTGACAGAGGGCAAAAAACTCTCTCTCTCGTTCGCCCCCCCCCCCTCTCTCTCGCTTGCCCTAAACAGACAATACACAGGGGGGAAAGCAAGCTCGAGAGAGAGAGGGAGAGAGAGAGTGAGAGGGGAGGTGGGCGAGCGAGCGAGAGAGTTTTTTGCCCTCTGTCAAAAAAAACCCAAATCACACCTTGCTAATACATTTGCGGTCTTTTCAAAGTATGTGCTGTCCCTTGACAAAACAAGACTCGCCAGATAAAGTGAATCAAAACCTGTTTTTCTAGCTTTTAAAGTTGTGCGATGTGTAAGCAGGAACACATCATTATATCTTACATATGAAAAATACATAATATAGCTCCAAAAACAAACGCAAACGTGTTTTTAATAAAATGCTTTTATTCACTCATAATCTGACAATTTCAGGAATACTAAGGAAGGACTAAGGAAATTGTCATCTGTTGTTGAAGCTCTGTGAGCTCGGTGACTTTGAGACCACTTGTTATCCCAAGTTGTTTGAATCGCCACAATTCAAATAGAGAAATAAGAGCTGACTGACAAGATTTAAGATGTGGCTGTCAATGTTGGATTAAAAAAAACACGTTGCCTGATGTAAGTTGCATTGCTTGAAAAATAATTTTATTTAGAAACTGGATAAGTAATTCAAGTGTTTTTTTAACTTCCTGAAAAACAAGTAATAATTTAACAATATGTGAAAAAGTTTTATGATATGTCGCTGTTGCGAATGTCTGCGGAGTGTATCTTATTTGCCTGTCCTGGCTGTGCTCTCTCGCTCGCCCCCCCACTCTCTCAATTCAATTCAATTCAAGGTGTTTTATTAGCATCACAGATGCTACAATCAGTGTTGGGTATTTACTTTGTAATCTATGGTCCTTTTAGATGTTTTTACATCTACTGTATTGCTTTGAGATGCCACTTTTAAAGGTGATATATAAAATCAAGGCTTTAACTTGCTTTAACTCCGCAAGTCTGAGTTCTTGTGTCCGTCCTATCCGAACCTGAAAGTATTACAATATGTATCTTTATAGCAGGTGGTGTACAGCTTTTTAGTATAGATTACACTTTTCTAAAATGTATTTAAAAAATAAAAACAATTACAATCTAATCTTTCCACGTTTGATCCCAAGATCCCAAGAAAAATAAATCTAAACGGGGAGAAAGCTGTGCTGAAAGTTTATTAAGATACTAAGAAGACAAAGATATCAATTTATGTTGCATTCGTCTGATTGTGAATCAAAAAACACATATATTTAAACACGCGTTTACAAATTAAATCAAAACGCGATTTAAATCAATATAAATGTTTATATTGTAACGCATAGGTGACTATTCATAGTTATTAAAATGACTTAAATTCGATCATGTTGTGATATTTAGAAATATAAATTTGTTTGGTGCGAGTGAGGTTTTATTTAATCTCTGACCCAGGGAAATGTTTTATTTTTTCAAAGAAATGTTTGTTTAAAAAAGTCATGGCTCTGGCTGGATTCGAACACCCAACGTGTGATGTGTGAGTCGGGACCCTAACCCACAGCGCCACTGCAAGGTCACATGAGGAGTGTTGAAAAAGCCCTACAGAAACATTATCAACAGACAATGTACAGCGTGTACTATTCTTGTGTTGCGGTACATGAATATAATTACATCGTTATTAATTCTTTAGATACGTGATATCCATATTCCATATGCCCCTGTTGGTCAACCAATCACGTACCGCAGTATTTTGTGTCATCGCGCGTCATGATACTTGAGGCCGTAGCCAATTACCTCCGGTACGTGTCTGCGCCACCCACTTTGAATGGCTGCATCTGTAGCAATATTATGGACACTCAATTGACTTTTTAAAAAAAAATCTTTTTTTTGACAGCTGTTTTTTGTTGACAGCTGGTACAGCACCCCACCGCTCCCTTGCACCAGCATTATATTCCATCATGTATGGATAGAATGTGTTTATTGTCTTCCACTGAAAGACGAGTTCCTTTCGCCGAAGTCGGGAGACATTAGAAGCTTGCCACACCTGGACTGTTAAACTAACGCATTAGCAAGTTAAAGCAATTCCATTGAGGAGCCGGGCACGATAATTGTTTTGTTCCTTGGTTTTCTGATCTGCAACACCATTTGGCTGCAGCGAATGTGAATTCTGTCTGGCATTACCAGATTTTGAAAAAAATAAAAGTCTTTTAATCAAGATGGGGGTAAGGGAGTCTTCTCTATGACACTCTCCCTTATAAAATTAACGTAAAATAAAACCAAAACTAAAAATAAGATACAATCTACAGACACCCATTAAATTGTGGTTCTTTTGGTTTCACTGAGGGCTTCTCAGATACTGTAGCTGGGCATTCAGGTAGATTGCCAGGCAAAATAAAAACAGGTTTAGATAGTTAATAAGCACTTTTTATGCACCAAACACAGGTGAATTTTCTTCCTCCTGATCAGCTTAGAAATCTGTGTACGCTGTAAGGTTTTTACTTCTTAATTAAACGTTTAAAATATACGTTTCGAATAGAAAAAAAATCATATTCTGTTGTTTTCCTGGTATGTAGAACAGATCAGCAGGTCTTTTTTCCCCAATCAGAGGGGTGTCAGATGGTGTCAGCCATTCACCATTCTGAAGCCGTGCCATAATCTCTAGTATACACACACCCCAGAATTTTTACTGTGTGATAAAGAAATTTTAAAGATGACTTTTCTCTGCAGTCTTTGTTACGCTCTTGAGGATCCTTGTGATATTTTAAGCTCTCGTTGAATGATAACTGTCGCATAGATTAAATCATTTTCATTCTTAAAATTATGAAACACTCGGTTAAAAGCAAGGGAGATTATATCTGTTATAGTGGACATAAAAACAAGAGTTTTGGGTTTGTCCGCGCACTTTAAATGGCTGCATATGTACATATGATTTCGTTTTTAGGCTTGTTAAAAGGCCTCTGTTAAGTGATCCTGATTTAAGTGTCCTTCTTTCAGTTGGATTGTATGATTAGCATGAAACAACTCGGAGTTGTTAGAATTATAGGAATTTGTCTATTATAATTGAATTCCTTAATTCGTTCACTTGTGATTATGTTGGAAACATTTTCACACATTCCTTTTAACTACATTGCTGTCTATACTGTTGCAATAGACAATGAAACGCTCGGACTTTGTAATATAGGGCGCTCTGAACGACTTAAACTTTGATGTAGGACAAATAAATGTATTTCCCACAAGCTATACTGTAGTGGCTTTAAAACTATATAGCATCACACTGCATGCATGTGACATCTTTGTTCAAGTATTAAAACTACAGTGTGGAAAAACGAGTGTTAAGAAAAAAAACAGGACATTTGATTGCGGATTGCCTTATGTTAAAGAGCAAAAAACAATGACGACAGAAGTCATGCTACTGAAAATTCATCCTTATCCCCCAAGCAAAATTGTCTATTCTACATAACAAACACAGCTCCTACTTTTGTGAGAAGAACGCAGCTGCATATACAGATGCAGCCATTCAAAATGCCAGGTACAAACCCATACCGCGGGCAACTACGTGTGCACCACCACGCCATACTGCGGTATGTGATTGACTGGCCAAAATGACCGACAGGGGCACTCGTGGTGCATTGGTCGGTAGTGGAAAGATTTAATCATTTAATCTCTTTACTGTGCATGTTTTAATCCGCTTAGTATTAAATATTTGTAAAATTCCATATAACTAAAAGGAATTTTTAGTAGCTGAACATAAAAAGAATAGGAGCATAACGCATCTAAAGGTCATAAACAATATTAATTTAGGAACATAAACATATTATGTAAATTTTATATTGCTGGTCTTGGTAGTTTAAAGGAAAAATACACACCAGTATTCTATTTATCCCTAAACATTTTAAGCATCAAAGACTTACATGTGGTTATTGCGGAAACGTTTTTATGTGCTCCTTCTGACCATATTACTGTACATTTATATACTTTGTGAAAATTGATCGTTTTAACCTTTTCTGCAAATACGCTCTTTATCGGATTAAACGAAAGCATACTTTTAGAATTTGATTAATAGGGAATATAATATGGATGCACGTATCTAAATTAATTAATAACTGCATAATTATTTTCATGTACTGTTGCACTGTTCCATTGATATGTGCTGCCTCGGTAGCATGATAGGTTAAGTGACTGACTTATAACCCTGAGGTTGAGTGCTCAAACCCAGCTGTTACCATCAGTTTTCTTTAAACAAATAAACATTTCTTTGAAAAACTAAAATAGCTAATATTATTGGCATTATATTGAAATGTTTTCTAAATATCACAACATGTTCGTACATGGGCTCGGGGTGTGAGCCCGAAAGCCCTAAATTAATGTTATGCTTCGCCTGGCACTGCGCGGTTATTGCATCTATCTCTCTCTGTGTCTACATTGTTTGTAAACAAACCGGTTTCACAGGTATTTTCAAAGTTGAATAAGGGCAAGTCCACCTTCCCCCTCTGACATGTTTTCTTAGAAAAACAGATTCACAACGCAAAGCTGTGTCAGTCATCTGTGTAAAAAAAAAATTGGTTTGAACACCATGGGTGCTGTTTTTAAGACACTGCTGAGTAAAGAATAGGAATTTTCCTGCTGTCAGCAGTATTGTGTATATAGTTAAACCTTACCTGAATGAAAACAGGACATAAAGAAAGGGCTTCAGAAATCAAACAAAGCTTTATTCCCGTGCTTACAGTCTGGGTAATTGGAGGCTGTGCTGTTATGGTTCCTATGGTGATATACAGGTTTTTCGCATGAAGCTGTATTGAGCAGTATTTCTCGCGTTGTGAACATGTGTACACAATGGTCCCCCCGGGTTCCAGTTAGTGCGTAATTACACATTGATGAAAAACCGGAGGTTTAAAACGAGAGAATTAGCTCACCGAGAGTTTTATGTGAAGGCTATGAACATTTTCACATGTCGTGGTCTTTAAAATGCATTTGGTTTGAAGGCTTTCTGTGTTTCCCTTCCAAAGATATGGACAGAAGAATATTCGAGCGTGGTCAAAACGAGATAACCACATGTAAGACTTTAATGCCTAAAATGTTTAGGGACAAATGGAATACTGGTGTGGTTTTTTGTCTTACAAACTACCAAGACCAGAAATATACAGAACAGTTGATATGATAAAAGTCTTTTCATTTACAAAGACGATTACAAAGAATGTGGACCAGAGTAATACTTTGAGTTTACAGCTTGTCCAGGGTCATTCATTATTAACACATTTAGTGATATATTCGGTAAAGACTTTGATGCATAAAATATTTCTGCATAATTAAAATATTTATTATAAAGGTTGTACGTTGTGTACTTTTGTCCAACTGAGCAATCTTGCTTTCATAAAATATACCAACTTTTTTATGTATAATGATTAACATGCTGTAATGCACAGTTTTAATTTAAAAGTCTAAAGAGTATACAACTTAAATTCTTAATTGAATAAAGATTGTCCCACAGCAGTGATCGGGATTCACAACTGGGTGTTTTCTGGTGACAGCTCCACCTGCCGCTTTTACAAGGTGATTCCGGATACTATTAACATAATCTAATTCAAATCTAATTTGCATATGATAATCGTGGTACACTGCAACACGCCCACCTCATTGTACCGCAGCATACCCCGCTTGTTTTGAATTGCTGCATCTGTAGTAGGCAAAAGTTAATTCCAAGCTGAAAAGAAAAGGCTCAATATGTCCCCTCTATACGTCTTCATCTTATAGACCATCCAAGGTCATTCATTATTAATATTTTTAATAATATGTTTAGAATCGCATTAAAATTGGAATGTTTTTATTCCAATCTCCACCTATTTATTTTCTATCCAGGACAGGTAACAGTTTTACCTACACTATTTGGTTACATTTTTAAAGATTTTACACTTTATTTCAGATTTGCTTTGACTGGTGCTTAAAAATGTAACATAATGCGTACTGTGGTAAAAGTGCTACTGAGCACAGAACATCGGTCTGCCTGTGAAAATATTTGCATATGTAGTTTATTCTTATCTTTGTGAAAACAGGATATACAAAGGGAGATTCAGAAATTAAACAGAGGTCTGGAACACCCTGTCTCAAACATAGATGTTTAATAAATTGAAAGTTTATCACCCGGAACAAAATACAATTTAAAAAACTAAAGCAGTTTGAAATTCTTAGTTGTTATTAATAAAACTCTTTACTTTGAACGTTGTTATATTTAGAAATACCCCCAAAAATTAGTGTCCATAATATTTACTTTTTTTGTTTTTCAAAGAAATGGTTATTTGTTAAAGGAAAACGCATGCCGTCAGCTGGATTTGATCCCCTGAATGAATTAAATTAATGCAGATGTCTACAAAGAAAGTGGACTATAGTAATACTTTAAGCTATATAAATATATTTAGATCCTTAAATTATAATCGTTATTAATTTCTTTCGATATGCAATTCCATATTATATTCCCTATTAATTAGATTGTAAAAATTATGCGTTTTTTTACTGTGATAACGAGCGCAAATATTAATAAAAAAGGTTAAAACATATAGCTTTTTATAAAGTATATAAACTTAATATAGTCAGAACGAGTACATCAAAACTTTTCCAAAATAACCACTGTATGTAACCAAATGAAAGATTTTGTTGCATAAAATGTTTACGAAGAAGGTGGAATACTGCTGTGTATTTTTTAAACTACCACTACCAGCAATATATAGTTTGTACTGTATTATATTTATGTATATTGCTAAATTAACATCGTTTATGACGTTCAGAGGTTATGCTCCTCTTTTTTTATGCTCAGCTACCAAATTTCCCCTTAGTTGTAAAATTCCACATTAATATTCCATATTAAGTGGATTTAAACATGCATGGTAAAGAGATTAAATGAAGCAATCATTTCACTCACAACTAATGCAACACAAGAGCCACCTGTTGACCATTTTGGCCAGTTAATCACGTACTGCAATATTCCGCGCTATTCTGCAGATCATTTCGTGCAGTTCTGGGTTTTACGCATTTTGAACTGCTGTACCGCACACATTTACCCACAAACCACCGCAGCAAACTGCGGTACGTGATTGACTGGCCAAAATGACCAACAGGAGCACTCTTGGTGCATTGGTCGGTAGTGAAAAGACTTCATTTAATCACTTTACTGTGCACATTTTAATCCGCTTAGTATTGAATATTTATAGGGAATTTTACCATGTCATTTACTAAGGGAAATTTTAGTAGCTGAGCATAAAAAGAATAGGAGCATAACGCATCTGAAGGTCATAAACGATATTAATTTAGGAACATAAACATATTATGTAAACTGTATATTGCTGGTATTGGTATTTTAAAGAAAAAATACACACCAGTATTCCATTTCTAACTAAACATTTTTAGCATCAAAGTCTTACATGTGGTTATTGCAGAAACGTTTTTACGTGCTCCTTCTGACCATGGTACTGTACGTTTATATACAGATACAGCCATTCAAAATGCACGGTACAAACCCATACTGCGGGCAACTATGCGTGCACCACCGCACCATAATGCGGAATGTGATTGGCTGGCCAAAATGACCGACAGGGGCACTCGTGGTGCATTGGTCGGTAGTGAAAAGATTTAATCATTTAATCTCTTTACTGTGTACATTTTAATCCACTTAGTATTGAATATTAATATGAAATTTTACCACTAAAGGGAAATGTTAGTAGCTGAGCATAAAAAGAAGAGGAAGCATAAAAAGAAGAGGAGGATAACGCATCTGAAGGTCATAAACGATATTAATTTAGGAAGAAAAATATATTACTTATGTAAACTGTACTGTATATGGCTGGTCTTGGTAGTTTAAAGAAAAAATACACACCAGTCTTCCATTTCTCCCTAAACATTTGAAGCATCAAAGCTTTATGAAACGGTCCCCAAATATGAGATTTGCTGTATAGAATGAATTTTAATCTATACAATTTATTTAACACATAAGTTTCATAATTTCCTAAAATGAAAATGATTTAAACTATGCTACAGAATTCTGGGGTGTGCCTATACCAGAGATTATGGTATGGCTTCAGAATGGTGATTGGCTGATACCATCTGACACCCTCTGACTGGGGAAAAAAGACCTGCTGATCTGTTCTACATACCAGGAAGACCGCCTACAGCTGCTGCGACCCACTATGCCTTCCTCCAAATCTTTTTCTAGATCTCTTCGTCATACCTTCTCTTCCTCCCTGGGCCACTTGCCCGCTTCTCTCACTAAACCAGCATTCCGTCTCTTCACAGCTATCTGTTCCAAGACCAGGCTTTCTAACCACCTTCTATTCCTTTACAGATGTCGTCGACATAATATCATCCCTAAAGGATTTCGCCTTAAATTTAATACCTTTTCTTTTGACTCTGATACCACCCAGAGTAACACTCAGAGACTTCTAAAACAATTTTCTAGGAAACTAATGCTCTCTACCATTTTCTCCCTCAAAAAAACAGATTATCCTTTCCGACAACAACATCAAAGAGGCTAAGGAATTTCAACAGCTGACATCATCTCCACAGCTCCACATCATCTTCCCTTCATAACTAACCTCATTAGATCTCTCAACTCTGAACTCTACCAGTTTCTCACTACAGAGAAGGACAAAAAACTCTGTCACTTTCTACAGAAGAAAACCATCAACACCCCAAACACCCTCACCAACCCTAACCTTGTTGTCACCATACCTTCTGACCTTTCCCTTTCACAGGATGAGCGATCCCTCCTCAGCAAAGGGCTCAGTTTTGTACCAGTTCCCAGGAAGCTGGACATCCCCCAGACCAATTTCGACCTTAACCGCATTTACCGCAGGATCTGTCTCAGAGCACATTTTGCCGACGATTCCTCTTCACAGGCAGCTGATAACAACCAGGTTATTGATGTCATTAACAACATTAATCCCAAACAGAGCTGTTGGACTCCCCCCTCTGGCTGTTTTCCACCAGTTGATTATTTCATCAACCAATGCACTAATCAAGCTCCCAAGGCACTCTCTATACCCAGTAAACACAGGTCTAACCTCACCCAAGGAGAAAAACAGACGCTCCAGTCTCTCCGCAACAGGGATGATATCGTCATCAAACCAGCGGACAAAAGAGGCACTGTTGTGGTGTGGCGTAAGGATCTATATATCTTTTGTAGCGGCGAGGCTAATTAATAAGGCAGAATTAAGTGTTTCTGAGCTTTCCCAAATTAGGCCTCATCTCTCTGTTCATCTCTGTGGTGCAGCCACAGAGAAATTATTCATGCAGGCTGATTTAAGGTTTCCTTTGATTTAAGGTTTCCTAGGACAGCTCCTAAAGGGGGGTGCACTTAGCTAAGCCTGGCTATCATGATCAATGGTCATCCATTGGCTCCTATCTGTCTAGGGAGTGCCAGATGGACATCTGGACTGCATTCCTAAGTGTCAGGAGTAAGTGACTCATATCTCACCTTGATCAACCAATCAGGGACTGGTAGGGCCGAGTAACCCACGTGGGACTCTGATGCCCATGGAACTTTCAGCCAATCAACGAGTTGAAGTTCCTCCAGGTAAAAACAGGCAACACAGAGAGCCTGGGAGATTCAGTAAGATTCAGAGGGATTCAGGAGGGACTCTGTGGACTATTCTAAAAGGAATTCAAAGGAGAATTCCAGGGCAGGACGGCCCAGGAGCAGAAGGCTCCCAAGGGCAGGACATTCTCGCAGCGCGCCTCCTGACCATCCTGAGACTCAGCCCGGACAACCACGGAACGGCCAGTGTGTCCGAGGGCCAGAACTTTCCTTTGTTCTAAGAGTCTAGAGCGGAGGTTGCCAGAGAGTAACCAGAGGATCCACCCGAGGTTAGCACCAGCAGCAGGCCTCATGAACAGGTCAGAACTGTGGACAGCTGAATCACTATTCAGAACTAGCTCATCATCAGGAACGAACTGGTCCTCTTCCTGACTTGCTGGGACCCACAGTCATCTTTTCTCCTGTGCGCAAACTTTGCTAGTTAAAGCCAACACTAACTAGCCGGTCAGTGAGCATCTGCAGCGCACTGTCGCAAGCCGCACAGCACAGCCTGGCACCTAGCCAGAGAGTGCGGATTGGACAGCAACAAGCCTGCAACTGTTTCTTTGTGCCCCCAGGAGATCTGAATCCCCAGAGATTGGATGAGTATTCAACTTCAATGCATTACAGCTCGAGAATTCAATTGTTATCCCAACCAGTTGATATCAATTTAATTCCTAAGAGTTATGTACTTGTTTTGAGTATCTAATCTAGAAGTTATAACCAAGTTCATTTACGAAACGGTCTAAATGAATGATATACTGAACGTATGTCCTCTTGATATATGTAACACTTCGTAACTGACTGAATATATACCTTTTGTATTCTGATAACCCTCTCGATAAGATCTGTTAGTTTTATATGCATATTTTATGTATTAATAAATGTATCCTCGTGTATTAGTACCTGTGTGTGTGCGTTGTTTGAGTTATGTCGCATGGTTGGATTCTAAAGCCATCAAAAGAATCAACTTTGTGATTTACTGCTACAATTAATAATTGTTCCAGTAAATGCCCAAACCCTACAGAACTGGTGCTTTCAGAGAGCCACTACATTTACATTTTGGCTATGGCAACGTTACACTTTGAAGCCTCTAGACAACTAACTGAGACTTCTGCCTACCTCCCTCTTCAACAGGACCCTACCACTGACTACCAAAGGGAAGTGGTATCCACCATTTCTCTTCTTATCAGCAGTAATGAGCTCCCCTAGGAGGAGAACCGGATCATCATGGAACATCCGCAGGTATCTCAATTTTACCTCCTCCCCAAAATCCACAAACTGGACACCCCTGGACGCCCAATCGTATCAGTATCAGTAACTGTCCAACTACTTATATCTCAGCCTTTCTTGACAGCCTCATGAGACCGCTGGTTGAAGATCTTCCCTCATACATCAAAGACACCAACCACGCGCTCCAACTTTTTAATGATTTCCAATTTCAGGGTACCGAATGCTACATTTTTACCATGGACATCACATCTCTGTACACCGTCATTCCCCATAATGACGGCCTTACAGCCCTCAAGCACATGCTGGACAAATGCACAGTGCTTGATCCACCCACCCACACCCTGGTACGCCTTGCAGAATTGTTCCTCACACTGAACGCGTTCTCTTTCAATAATCTTTTTTACCAACAGGTCAGTGGAGTTGCCATGGGCACCAGAATGGGACCCAGCTATGCCAACATTTTTGTCGGCTGGGTAGAAGAACGCTTCTTCGCTTCCTACACTGGCTATGTCCCTGACCTCTACTAACGATATATTGATGACTGCGTCGGTGCCGCCACATGCTCCAACGATCAGCTTGAGTTCTTCCTGCACCATTTCACCAACTTCCACCCGTCCCTCAAATATATGGTTAACATATCTTCCACTATTCTTCCGTTTCTAGACATCAACTTCTCCATCAACTACCCCCGACTGTCCACTTCAGTTTATTACAAACCAACGGATTCACACAGCTACCTCCTGTACAGCTCATTTCACCCCAACCACACTAAAAACTCTCTTCCTTTTTCACAGTTCCTCAGGCTACGACGATTATGCAGCGACGACATCGACTTCGAGAACCAAGCCCTAAAAATGTACTCCTTTTTCATCAATAGAGGATACCCCAGCAGTGTGATTGACAGGGCCCTTGCCCGAGCCAAAAACACCCCCCGGACCATCAACCCGATCAGGAACTCCCGCTGTAACAATCGCATTCCTTTGGTGCTTCCTTACCACCCTAACACACTTCCTATCCCCAGGACCATTAACCAAACTTTTCCATCCTACAGGATGATCCCTCCATTGGGGCCCTCTTTTCTGATCGCCCTATCATCTCATATCGCCGACCACCTAATCTGCGTAACCTCCTTGTTCACAGCTCCCTTGACCGCCCTCAACAACCATCCACACCAGGCACTTTCCCTTGCAACAGAGCTCGCTGTATCACCTGCAAGTACACATCCACCACCACACTCATTCAAGGCCCCTCAGGACAATTCCGGATCACCCAGACAGCATCTTGTACCTCCAGCAACCTTATTTACTATATCTCTTGCAGTAAATGCCCAGCCATCTACATTGGAGAAACAGGAAGGAGACTCGAAGACCGCTTCAGAGAACACGTCAGGGCTGTGAAGATTAAAGATCTCTCCAAGCCCATTGTTTCTCATTTCACCTCTGATGGCCACGACCACTCTAATCTCTCCGTCTGTGTTCTCAAAGATGGTTTTCTGAACTCATACATCAGAAAGACCACCGAAACCAAAATTATTCTGCAGCTAGGATCACACATTCTCCCTTCTCTTAACAACAGACTACTGTTCTTTTAAATTTTCTCCATTCATTGTAAGTTTCATTTCACACCTCTCTGCACCCATTCTGACTTCACACCTCTTGATTGGCCTCTCTTTCTGTCCCCTGCTCCCACCTCTCACTCCTCCTCCCTCCCAACCTTTGTTCTCCTGGTACTTTACCTCTGCCTACTGCCCTGTCTCTTTCACATCTGAAGAAGGCTCCATGGCCGAACTTTGTGTTCTCTTTCTTTTTTTTCAGCATGGAATAAACCTATTACTTGTTCCTTTGCAGCCTACGCATGCTGACGCAGCTACCCACCTGAACGACAACAGAAGATGATTTTTTTCTATTCAAAACGTGTATTTTAAACGTTTAATTATGAAGTAAAAACCTTACAGCGTACACAGATTTCTAAGCTGATCAGGAGGAAGAAAAATCACCTGTGTTTCGCACATAAAAAGTGGTTATTAACTATCAAAACCTGTTTTTATTTCACCTGGCAATCTACCTGAATGCCCAACTGCAGTATCTGAGAAAAACCACAATTGGACTAGAGTTGATAATAAGAGAGTGTCCCTGTTACCCCCATTTTGATTTAAAATCGCAAACGCGTGTTTAATTAAATGTCTTTGTTGATTCACAATCAGACAAATGCAACGTAAATTGTTATCTTTGTCTTCTAAGTATCTTAATAAACTTTCAGCATAGCTTTCTCCCAGTTTAGATTTATTTTTCTTGGAATTTTGGGATCAAACGTGGAAAAATTAGATTGTAATCGTTTTTTATTTTAAAATAAATGAATACATTCAACGAGAGCTGGGAAGAAAACGCTTTCAGAGAAAATGTTTCAGGTGTGAAGAATATAGATCCCCAATGCAATTTCAATCAAACCTGTTCCCACACACCCTGCCCCCATGGCGATTAGAATATATACAAAGCACTGAAATCTTTTGAGCAGATGATCAGGTCTTTCCATCAACACCTTCCAGTAGCACTCCTGTGCCCAGACGAGAGAGAGACACAAGACAAACTCGCCAAGAGCACAAGTGAGCCAGAGTGCAAGCCCGAGAGAGAAAGGGAGAGAGAGAGTGAGGGAGAAAAGAGAGAGAGTAACACCAAGGGGTGCGGAACCAGGGAACTATTTCAGTGCTTGGAAAATCTATGGAAATGTTCAAATAAATGTGCTAGAGAAATAAACAAAAAATCGTTTATTCCTTTATCATTTGGGCTAGCTAATGTCCTGTCCTTGTTAATTAGATCAACAAAATATTATGGACACACAATTGACATCTTTAAAAAAAAAAACTTTTTTTTTGACAGTTGGTTTTTGTTGACAGCTTCACACAAGCTTATCAGTGAAAAGACCACGGGCATTCTTCCTCCCCTCTACATTCTCAGAGTAGAATAGAATTTATTATCAGCACAATTTATTACAGTGCTAAACTTAATATTATTGATTACTAATAGTTTATGCTAACACCTACAGATGCAGCCATTCAAAACAAGTAGGTGATACCGCATTATTTTGCAGTGCGCTTTACGCAGTCTACCGCGAGTTACCGTAAATTTACCTATAGTGAATATACTATAATCAACAGTTACCAATTAATAAATTAACATCAGTGGTAATATCAATATGGATGATTGGAGTACAGATGCAGCCATTCAAAATGCACGGGCGATACCGCATTATTTTGCGATGCGCTTTATGCGGTCTACCGCGAGTTACCGCAATTAAAATCTTATAATACCGCAATTAAAATAATAGTATCCGGAATTTCCGCAAGGTGGAGCTAATAAAGCTCAACCTCTCATGTTTGAGCTGTCGCCATCAAAGTCTTTAATGAAGATAATACTTATAGTATTGATAATGAATGACCTTGGACAACCTGTAAACTCAAAGTATTGCCCTGGTCCACATTCTTTTTTTCATTGACCGTCTTGGTAAAAGTAACACCACAGCATTTCGTAATCACGCAATTGTTTCCAATCATGCAAAGTACAGTAATTTTTGAGAATCTCTGATTCACCATGCCTTTCACATGCTCATAAAAGAGATTGATTTAGGAACATAAACATATTACTGTATGCAAACTGTACTGTATACAGTATGTATATGTATATTTAATGTCTTTACTGCCCGTTTAAGTATTGAATATTTATATTGAATTTTACCACTGAAGGGAAATCTTAGTAGCTGAGCAATTCTTGTGTTGTGGTACATGAATATAATTATATCGTTATTAATTTCTTTAGCTACGTGATTCCATATTATATTCCCTTTTAATCAAATTCTAAAAGTATGCTTGTTGACTCATTAGTCACGTTAGTTAAAGACTTCAATGCTTAAAATGTTTAGGGAGAAATGGAATACTGGTGTGTATTTTTTCTTTAAAGTACCGAGACCAGCCATATACTGTATGTTTAAGTTCCAAAATTAATATCGTTTATGGCCTTCACACACATTACAGTATGCTCCTATTCTTTTTATGCTCAGCTACTAAGATTTCCCTTCAGTGGTAAAATTCCATATAAATATTCAATACTAAAACGGGCAGAGAGAGAGACAGAGAGAGAGAGAGAGACACCAAGGGCTGCGGAACCAGGGAACTATATACATGAAAAATGGGCGATCTCCCCAGACTGTACGCCTGTTTAACTGTTACCTGGATACCTCTTGGGGGATATCCTCTATATCCTCTTGGGGGGAATATCCTCTTGGGGGATATTCTAACAACAAGTGATTATAAGACGATCTGTCAAAGTGCAATGAAATACAATATGCTGGACAGTATGCTTCTCAAAGCGCTTTACAGGATAACAACAATAACAACAACAATTTTACAAGTCTTGGGAAGAAGAATATCATCAATATTAATAATAATAAAAAACTTTATTTTATATAGCGCCTTTAAAGGTGGTTTTTTAAAAAAAATTAAATGCATTTGCATTTGCACACAGAACAGTGTTTACTTGAACATGGAGATGCCAAACTGAATAATTCCTGCACACAACCATTGCAGCGGAATCTGCATCATTTGGCAGGGCTATGATTCATACAAGTGGTGGTGGATTTGGAGACATGTATTTACATTGTATTTACATTGGGTTGCTGTAAATGGAGCACTAATAAGCCCAAAGCTCTACTTATTATTTTACAAGAGAATGCACCTGACAAGCTGGACAGTATGCTTCTCAAAGCGCTTTACAGGATAACGTAGTTCTGGGAGGAAAAATATGATCAATATTAATAATAATAATAATAATAATAATAATAATAATAAACTTTATTTTATATAGCGCCTTTAAAGATGGCTCCTCAAAGCACTTTACAGGATAACAACTGATGAAACAACATTGGTTGGGGGTTGAAAAAACCTGTAAAACCGGATTGTTCACAATGTACTGTAGACACAGAGTGTTACACCAACGCATTAGCATGTTAAAGTGATTCCATTGAGGAGCCAGGCGCGATAATTGTTTTGTTCTTTGATACAGTATCTGATCTGTAAGGCCATTTGAAACAAAGCAAAAACTAAAAATAAGATACAATCTACAGACATTCACAACATAAACATACCTTAAAACATTTACATATATTGTTAAATTATTACTTTAGATATATATTTTAGGTTACTGAAACAGCCATCTTTAACCATTCCATGTCTGAGTCGCTGCAGGTAGAGACAAGTTCGAAAAAAAGTTCATCCCAGCTACAATACATTATTTTTAATATTTTTGTGGTAAGAGGGAGCAAATCATCAGTATTTACTGCTAGTAATTAGTGTACGATCTATAGTTGAAATCTGAGCTTAAATAAAAATAAAAAGCATTTTCAGAGAGCAATCACACTGTGTTTATGTAGAATAAGTGATTAGGTTTATGAGCAATCTAATTATTCATTTAAAATGCTATATAAAATAAAGTTAATTATTAATTTGCGGGACAGAGTGGTGAACATTATTATGCATAAGACAAAGATAATGATTTACGTTAAAAGACATTTAATTAAACACGAGTTTGTGATTTAAATGGGAATGAGGGTGACGGGAACTCTTAATCTATAAAAATAAAATAAATAAAACAGGTTTCGATAGTTAATAACCAATTTTTTATGCACGAAACACGGGTGATTTTTCTTCCTCCTGATCAGTTTAGAAATCTGTGTACGCTGTAAGGTTTTTACTTCTTAATTAAACTTTTAAAATACACGTTTCGAATAGAAAGAAATCCTCTTCCTGGTACAGTATGTATAGCAGACCAGCACGTCTTTTTTCTCCAATCAGAGGATCAGATGGGTGTCAGATGGTGTCAGCCAATCACCATTCTGAAGCCCTACCTAATCTCTGGTATAGGGAGACCCCAGAATTCTGTCCCATAGTTTAGATAGATGATAGATACTTTTATTGATCCCGTGAGGGAAATAAAATAAATCATTTTCATTTTAGGAAATTATGAAACGCTCATTTAAAAGCAAGGGAGATTGTCTGTTATACTGGACATAAAAACAAGAGTTTTCTGCGGCGTTATTGGAAACCCAAATTTAACAAAAAATCTCTGGCATTATATCCCAGAAGACACAGACCGGCGCCAGACCGGGAAATGCCCGCAGTGTAAAAGAAAATGCCTGATGAACTAGGGATTGGACAGTTTCCAAGTGCTTGTACAATTGATGGAAATGTTGCTAGTTAGTGGCTATGTTTCTGCGTTGGGTAGCAACGGGTGACTGCTCTCAGGCGGAAGATGTAAACAGCTTAATTTTCATGTTAAATATTTTTTTTAATTAAAATTCATTCTATACAGCAATCACATATTTGGGTACCGTTTCATAAAACTTTCATGCTTAAAATGTTTAGGGAGAAATAGAAGACTGGTGTGTATATGTTCTTTAAACTACCAAGACCAGCCATACACAGTACAGTTTACATACAGTATGTATATGTATATGTTCCTAAATTAATATAGTTTATGACCATCAGATGCGTTATGCTCCTCTTCTTTTTATGCTCAGCTACTAAAATTTCCCTTTAGTGGTAAAGGTCCAGATAAATATTCAATACTAAGCGGATTAAAATGTGCACAGTAAAGAGGTTAAATGATTAAATCTTTTCACTACCAACCAATGCACCATGAGTGCCCCTGTCGGTCATTCTGGCCAGCCAATCACTTACCGCGGTGCCCTGTGGTGGCTTGTGGGTAGTTTCCTGTACTGCAGGTTTGTACCGTGCATTTTGAATGGCTGCCTCTGTAACTTTTTTAACGCGAGAAGTACTACTGTAAGTACTGTAAGTACATACTGTACGGTACTTAAGTACAACTGTAAGCAAAAAAAAAGGGGTTTTGAAGGGGGGGGGTGTCTTTCGCTGGAAGACTTGCCCCCATCTACTTCGAAAATACCTGTGAAACCGGTTTATTTCGTCATAGCCAGCACAGAGAGTGATGAAAACCGACCGCGCAGCGCCAGACGAATGCAAATTAATGTTGGGCTTTTGGGCTCAGGTTGATTTGCACCCTACAGTTCCAACCTGCGGTACTGCTGTGTACTGTACATACAGCATGAACATGTGTTATTTTGAAGTATAAAAAAATGTCAATATACTGCAGTGTCCATAATATTTGCTATTTTAGTTTTTCAAAGAAGTGTTTTTGTTGCAATTGCTGGATTTGAACACCCGACCTCAAGCTTATACTGTAAATCAGTTGCTTAAGCCGTGACGCCACCGAGGCAGGTCATGTGACACACACTGAAACAGCAATACGGATATTACAGTAATACGGTCAGACGGTCAACCACATGTAAGACTTTGGTGCTTAAAATATTTAGGGAGAAATGGAGTATTGGTGTGTATTTTTTCTTTAAAATACCAATAACAGCAACATACAGTTTACATAATATGTTTATGTTCCTAAATTAATATCGTTTATGACCTTTATGACCTTCGTTATAATCCTCTGCATTTTATGCTTGGCTGCTAAAATTTCCCTTTAGTGGTACAATTCCATATATATATTTAATACTAACCGGATTAAAATGTGCACCGTAAAGAGATTAAATGATTAAATATTTTCACTAATGACCGATACACCACATTATCTTCCATGTTGCATTAACTTTGGAAATTTTTTTTACAAGTGTCAAAAGAAGTGATACACAACCTGTCTCCTCTATAGCTCTTCAGTTTACAGAGAAATTCCGCCAGAGCCTCACAACGTTGTCCAATAATACTCTTCTTGTGTCTAATTTTTAGTTAAGCAGGATTTGAGCTACAGACCAAAAAACAGAATCCACCTGCGATTCGGGTGTTAAGGAAACATGTTTACAAAGAAAGTGAAATACAGTAATACTACCAGCTATACAGATACATAGAGTTAGATACTTAGATCCTTAAATTAATATCATTATTAATTTCTTCAGTTACGCGATTACATTATATATTCTCGATTATAAAATAGATAATTCCGGTCCTGGAATCTGACTGGCTGACACCCTTCTGAAGCGTTACCATAATCTCTGGTATATGGACACCCCAGAAATTTGAGTTTTTACTGTGTGATAAATTTTAAAAACTACTTCTTAGTGTAGATAAGAAAGAGTAGATAAAAAAGCTTGGACACCATGTATCTGATATAAGTATCTTTTAATACAGTCTTTGTTGAGCTCTTGAGGATCCTTGTGATAATTTGAGCTCTGGTTGAATAATAAGTGTCGCAGTTTAAATAATTTCCGTTGTTAGGAATTATGAAACCCTCTGTTAAAAGCAAAGGAGTTTTTATGTCCGTTGTAGTAAAAGAAAATGCCTGACAAAGTAGGGCTTAGACAGTTTCCAAGTGCTTGTACAACTGTGCTAAAGAAATGAACAAAAAAAGTCATTTATTCCTTTATCATATTGGCTAGCTAATGTCCTGTCCTCGTTAGTTAGGTCAACGAAATCCTGTGGTGTCAAAGAAAAAAATAAGTCTTTTCATTTAAAATGACGGTTAGAAAGAACGTGGACCAGCTTAATACTTTGAGTTTACAGCTTGTCCAAAGTCATTCATTATTAATACTATTAGTAATATCTTCAGTAAAGGCTTTGATGCATAAAATATTTCTGCATGATTAAAATATTTATGATAAAGGTAGGTTGTGTACTTTTGCCCAACTGAGCAGTCTTGCTGTCATAAAATATACCAACCTTTTAATGACTGATGATTAACATGCTGTAATACACAGTTTAAATTTAAAAGCTCAAATGCTGTACATGAGAGGTTAAGCTTTATTAGCTCCTCCTGGCGGTTTTACAAGGTGATTCCGGATACTTTCCGGTATGATGTCAAATGACACGTTACACCGCGTGATTCTGCGTGATACTGCGTTTATGCGACACACCCACCACGTTGTAACGTGACGTACCCCATGCATTTTGAATGGCTGCATCTGTAAAATATTTTGTGAAAAAAGTGATAGTTTTAATACGCTCTTTATCGGAGTAAACAAAAACTTTTAGAATTTGATTAATAGGGAATGTAATATGGAATCACATATCTAAAGAAATTAATAACAATATAATTATATTCAGGTACTATTTAACTTCTTGTCACATGAGATGACAGTGTTGTGATGCTTAAGCGATTGACTTGTAAGCGTGAGGTTGGCTGTTCAAATCCAGCTATTGCCATGAGTTTTCTTATAACAAATAAACATGTCTTTGAAAAACTAAAATAGCAATAGCAAAATAGCAATATTATGGACACTCTATTGACTTTTTTATATTTTTAAATATCACAACATGTTCGAATCTAAGTCATTTATTAATAACAACTAATCGTTTCAAACTGCTACTGATATCATTATCATCAATATGTGATAAAAGTGAATCCTGTTTTTTATGGTCTGTAGCTCAAATCCTGCTTAACTAAAAGTTAGACACAAGAAGAGTATTATTGGACAATGTTGTGAGGCTAAAGAAATCAATAACGATATTAATTCAAAGATCTAAATATATTTAACGCATATGCCTGACATTAGAGGGTGTGAGTCACCGTCTTCCCCTCTGTATAGCTACAGTTGCATAAACCTGTACCATGTGGATTCCTTTAGATCTCCCTTCAGATTTAAAAGGTTATTAATAATATCTTCAGTGTCGCATTAACATTGGGATGTTCTTCCAAGTGTAAAAAGAGGCGTCTCCTTCATACATTTTCAGTTTACAGACTGTACAAGATAATTTTTTATGAAAAATGTCTTCCGTATCGCATTAAAATTGGAACGCTTTACACAGGTGTAAATCCACCTATTTTCTAACTGCTTTATCCAGGACAGGTAACAGTTTCACAGCTCACCCTTCCCCCTGCCTACAGATGCAGCCATTCAAAGTGCACGGTACAGACACGTACCGGAGGTAATTGGCTACGGCGTCACACATTGTGATGCACAATGACGCGCGGTACCGCGGTACATGATTGGTGGTCCGACAGGGGCACTCGTGGTCCGTTGGTCTGTCGTAGAAAGATTTATAGTAAATATCTTTACTGTGCCAGTTTTAGTATTGAATATGTATATGGAATTTTACCACTGAAGGGAAATCTTAGTAGCTGAGCATAAAAAGAATAGGAGCATACTGTAACGTGTGTGATAATAACGATAAACGATATTAATTTTGGAACATAAACATACAGTATATGGCTGGTCTTGGTACTTTAAAGAAAAAATACACACCAGTATTCCATTTCTCCCTAAACATTTTAAGCATCGAAGTCTTTAACTAACGAGATACCGGAGTCAACAAGCATACTTTTAGAATTTGATTAAAAGGGAATATAATATGGAATTGCATATCTAAAGAAATTAATAACGATATAATTATATTCATGTACCGCAACACAAGAATAGTACACGCTGTACATTGTCTGTTGATAATGTTTCTGTAGTGCTTTTTCAGCACTCTGCATGTGACCTTGCTGGTGGCGCTGTGGGTTAGGTTCCTGACTCCCACATCACATGGTTTGTGATTGAATCCCAATGGAGCCATGACTTCTTTTTTTAACAAACATTTCTTTGAAAAAATGAAACATTTCCCTTGGTCAGAGATTAAATAAAACCTCACTCGCACAAAACAAATGTATATTTCTAAATATCAGAACATGATCGAATTTAAGTCATTTTAATAAAAATGAAGTCACCTAGGCGTTACAATATAAACATTTATATTGATTTAAATCGCATTTTGATTTAAATCGTAAACGCGTGTTTAAATATATGTGTTTTTTTATTCACAATCAGACAAATGCAACATAGATTGATATCTTTGTCTTCTAAGTATCTTAAAAAACTTTCAGCATAAGTTTCTCCCCGTTTAGATTTATTTTTCTTGGGATCTTGGGATCAAACGTGGAAAGATTAGATTGTAATCGTTTTTATTTTTTAAATACATTTTATAAAAGTGTAATCTATACTAAAACGTTGTACACCACCTGCTATAAAGATACATATTGTAATACTTTCGGGTTCGGATAGGACAGACATGAGAACTCAGACTTGTGGAGTTAAAGCAAGTTAAAGCCTTGAGTTTATATATCACCTTTAAAAGTGGCATCTCAAAGCAAAGTAAATACCCAACACTGATTCTACCCATCTGGCATGCTAATAAAGCACCTTGAATTGAATTGAATTGAGGGAGAGAGGGGGTGAGGGCGAGCGAGAGAGCCAGGACTGACAGGCAAATAAGATACACTCCACAGACATTCACAACAGCGACATATCATAAAACGATTGCACATATAGTTAAGTTATTACTTGGTTTTCAAAGTGCAATGAAATACAATATTGTTGTTGTTGCTGTTATTACTGTTTTTATCCTGTAAGGCGTTTTGAGAAGTCACCTTTAAAGGCGATATATAAAAGCGCTGATTCTTATGGAATATGTTCCACCGGGGATTCAAAAATGTTTTTATTTTTTTAATCGCGTATCTAAGGAAATCGCAGTATAACCTTGAAAAAGCACAAACAGTGGCATGTTACATTATTAATTTGGGTGTCTCCTCTTGCCAGAAAGCTCTAAATTGCATTTTGAGTTTTTTACTTTTTCTAAATTGCAACCCATAAATAAAGCTGATACAGTTTAGACTTTGAATTATTTTAAACTGTATGACAACAGCACAATGGACAATGCAACGTAAATTGCAAAAATGCACTTGGAATCTGTCCAAGCCCTACTTTGTCAGGCATTTTCTTTTACTGGAACGGACATAAAAACTCCTTTGCTTTTAACAGAGCGTTTCATAATTTCTAACTACGAAAATTATTTAAACTGCGACACTTATCATTCATTCCATTCCATTCCACAGTCTTCCATTTCTCCCTAAACATTTTAAGCATGAAAGTTTTATGAAACTTAAAATTAGCTGTTTCCTCCTCCACCTCAGAACAGTCACCCATTGCTACCCAACGCAGAAACACAGCCACGAACTAGCAAAGAGAGGACATTAGCTAGCCAATATGATAAAGAAATAAATGATTATTTTGTTTATTTCTTTTGCACATTTATTTGAACATTTCCATCGATTGTACAAGCACTTGGAAACTGTCCAATCCCTAGTTCATCAGGCATTTTCTTTTACGCTGCGGGCATTCTCCTGGTCTGGCGCCGGTCTGTGTCTTCTAGGATATAATGCCAGCTTGTTTTTATGTCCACTATAACAGACAAACTCCTTTGCTTTTAACCGAGCGTCTAACCCCTCTGATTGGAGAAAAAAGGCGTGCTGGTTTGCTATACATACTGTACCAGGAAGATGATTTCTTTCTATTTGAAACGTGTATTTTAAAAGTTTAAGAAGTAAAAATCTTACAGCGTACACAGATTTCTAAACTGATCAGGATCGTTATCTTTGTCTTATCCATAATAATGTTCACCGCTCTGTCCAGCAAATTAATAATAAACTTTATTTTATATAGCATTTTAAACGAATAAGTAATTAGATTGCTCATAACCCTAATCACTTTTTCTACATAAACACAGCGTGATTGCTCTCTGAAAATGCTTTTTCTTTTTATTTAGGCTCAGATTTCAACTATAGATCGTATTATTATAAACTTTCTTGGAAAAATGTATTTTATGTAAACCATGTTTGCTATCAATTCATTTAGGGCTAGAATATGTTCATTGCCTTCCAATCGAGTCGAGTGGACATTAGAAGCTTGCCACGCCTGGACTGTTACACCAACACATTAGCATGTTAAAGCGATTTCACTGAGGAGCCTAGCTTTCTTAACTAGTAAGTACTGTACTTCCTTGGCTTTGGAGGGGGGAGGTGTCTTTCGCTGGAAATCTCGCCCCCCTTCTACTTTGAAAATACCTGTGAAACCGGTTTAATTCGTCACAGCCAGCACTCCCGCAGAGAGGTGGGTTGTACTCGTTAATGTCTTAGCCGGAACACATCATTATATCTCATTTTGTATTTCTATAAAAAAATCGTTTGCCCAGCTTAACACTATTGTTGTTATTGTTTTTATCCTGTAAAGCGCTTTGAGGAGCACAGCTTTCTCACCACTTAGATTACTTTTTGATACCATCCTTACACAAAGCAGAAACTTCTTGTATTTTCCGATGACATACAAGTGGAAAGATTACAGATTTTAATCGACTTTTTTCTGAACCAGGGAAAATCTGATCATGTTTCTCTATAACAATAATAAAAAACTTTATTTTACATATCACCTTTAAAAGTGGAATCTTAAAGCAATACAGTAGATGTAAACCACAGATTACAAACACCCAGACAAATAATAAAATGCTTTTATTCATTCAGCAGAGAGAGAGCTAAAACCTGGGCGTAACAGCTGTTCCTTTTTCTGATCACCCGCTCTCTGGATAAACGTCTCACCTGTCCTGTTCTTTGTTTTCCTAATTTGCTGATTATGCCTTCTGCGATCCACTCCTGCTCTCACACCTAAAGAAGACTACTGTATAGTCCATTGTGCAATTAACCCTTGTATGTGCTGTCCTTAAGGTGATATCACATAAAGGTGATATGTAAAATAATGTTTTTTATTATTGTTATAGAGAAACATGATCAGATTTTCCCCGGTTCAGAAAAAAAGATCTAAAGTATACTAGTTTGTCACTAGTATGCTTTTAATACAGTCTTTGCTGTGCTCTAGAGGACCCTTGTGATATTTCGAGTTCTGGTTGAATGATAAGTGTCGCAGTTTAAATAAATTTCGTAGTTGGAAATTATGAAACGCTCTGTTAAAAGCAAGGGAGTTTTTATGTCCGTTGCAGTTTTTTTGAATCCCCGGTGGAACACATTCCATAAGAATCAGCGCTTTTATATATCTCCTTTAAAGGTGGGTTCACAAAACGCTTTACAGGATAAAAACAACAATAACAGCAACAACAACAGTTTTGTATTTCATTGCACTTTGACAGATCGTCCTTATATCAATTGTTGACTTTTCTCTCTTTACTACTGAACTTGTTTGGATTGAGTGAGCTCCGTTCTGTACCACACAATGATCCCCCCAGAGTCTCTGCCCCGAGTGATTTGGTTTTTTTTGACAGAGGGTAAAAAACTCTCTCTCTCGCTTCCCCCCCCCCGTGTATTGTCTGTTTTTTTGTGCTGTCCTTTGACAAAACAAGGCTCGCCAGATAATGTGAATCGAAACCTGTTTTTCTAGTTTTTAAAGTCGTGCGACGTGTAAGCGGGAACACATCATTATATCTTACATATGAAAAATACATAATATAGCTCCCAAACAAACGCAAACGAGTTTTTAATAAGATGCTTTTATTCACTCATAATCCGACAATTTCTAAGACTAAGGGAGGTCTGTTTTTTTTTTCTGGAAAACCATAATTCTGGTCTTGTCCAGATTGACTGTCAGCGCCCAGGTCTGACAGTGCTGCTCCAGCAGTGCCAGGTTCTGCCGCAGCCTCTGTTCTGTGGGCGACAGCAGGACCAGGTCGTCTGCAAAGAGCAGGAACTCGATTTCTGTAATTAATGCAGATCAGTAAATCAAGGGACAAAACAATTTTTGCGCCCGGCTCCTCACTGGGCTGTGACGTGCTAATGCGTTGGTTTAACAGTCCGGGTGTGGCAATCTTTTTTATTATTGTTATAGAGAAACATGATCAGAATTTCCCCGGTTCAGAAAAAACGATCTAAAGTATACTAGTTTGTCACTCTTCTCATCCCCTCTTTGCTAAATGGCTTTTGAATAGAGTCACATGAAGAGAGAGGTGAAACAGCCCTACACAGCCCTGTCGCAGTACACAAATATAATTATATCTTATTAATTTCTTTAGATACGCGATTCTTTTAATACAGTCTTTGCTGTGCTCTAGAGGATCCTTGTGATATTTCGAGCTCTGGTTGAATGATAAGTGTCGCAGTTTAAATAATTTTCGTAGTTAGAAATTATGGAACGCTCTGTTAAAAGCAAGGGAGTTTTTTTGTCAGTTGCTGTTTTTTTGCAACATGAATATAATTATATCATTATTAATTTCTTTAGATACGTGATTCCATATTATATTCCCTTTTAATCAAATTCTAAAAGTATGCTTGTTGACTCCGGTATCACGTTAGTTAAAGACTTCAATGCTTAAAATGTTTAGGGAGAAATGGAATACTGGTGTGTATGTTTTCTTTAAAGTACCGAGACCAGCCATATACTGTATGTTTAAGTTCCAAAATTAATATTGTTTATGGCCTTCACACGCGTTACAGTATGCTCCTATTCTTTTTATGCTCAGGTACTAAGATTTCCCTTCAGTGGTAAAATTCCATATAAATATTCAACACTTAAACGGGCACAGTTAAGACATTAAATATACATATACATACTGTATACAGTACAGTTTGCATACTATATATTTATATTTATGTTCCTAAATCAATCTCTTTTATGAGCATGTGAAAGGCATGGTGAATCGATTCTAAAAAATTACTGTACTTTGCATGATTGGAAACAAATGCGTGATTGCGAAATGCTGTGGTGATACTTTTCCAAGACGGTCAATGAAAAAAAGAATGTGGACCAGGGCAATACTTTGAGTTTACAGCTTGTCCAAGGTCATTCATTATTAATAATTATTAGTAATATCTTCGTTAAAGACTTTGATGGCGACAGCTCAAACATGAGAGCTTGAGCTTTATTAGCTCCACCTTGCGGAAATTCCGGATACTATTATTTTGCTTGCGGTATTATAGGAGAATTTATGGTAACTAGTGGTATTTACCAGTAAACTCGTGGTAGACTGCGTAAAGCGCACCGCAAAATAATGCGGTATCGCCCGGCTGCATCTGTATCTGACTTTCTTTTTAACCCTTCTGTGCTCGAATCACAGCGGGTAAGAAAGACATTTTTCCAAGAAAGATCTGATGACAAGGAAGAAAAAATCACCAGTTTTCCGTGCACAAAAAGTGGTTATTAACTATCGAAACCTGTTTTTATCACTTTTAAAGTCATGCAATTTCTTAGTTAGGCAGGAACACATCATAACATGTAATTGTTTTTTAATTAAAAAATTCGATTGCCCAGCCTAAGGGGCATTTATAATATTGTGGCATTATTATATAAGATGGACACAGTGACTCAGGCATTCGATGAATGAAATACGGTGCTTTATTTTTCAGTACAGCTGAGTACAGAGAGACACACATACATACACACACTTTTTCATTGACAACATGTAACACCACACTTGTTTAACACACACAGGCAGCTGAAGCACCACGTCTCTTCCCATAAAAAGTCTTTGTCTCCATACAATGGCCGCTGTAGTGCAGGCTCGTAGATTTTTTTGTAATGTGAACTCAGCCCAATCCCTTGGTGTATTTATATTATATTCTAATGTACGAGTAGAATAGGTTCATTGTCTTCTAATGAAAGACAGTTTCCTTTCGGCCAAGACAGCCAGGGGACAGTAGAAACTCCTCACACCCAGACTGTTACAGTAACTCAATCAACCTTAATAGCCTTGCAAATGAGCTCACACTGTTGGATGTATACTTGACGCTCCAGAGATGTCACGTTTTACTGTACATGTCAAACTGGTTGCTTTCTATTGCAGATGTGCTCCCGCAGAGACTGTTTTTCCTCATAGCACTTTACACTTAGTTTAAACTACTGAGTGAAATAGTTTTAATACAGGTGGGTAGCCGCGTACAGCATGCATATGCTGCAAAGGAAAAAGTAATAGGTTTATTCCATGCTGAAAAGAGAAGAAAGACAACACAACGTTTCAGCCGTTTCGGGCTGCGCTGTTCTGCTTCCTATGGCGATATACGCGTTTTTCACACAAAGCCGTATTGAGCAGTATTTCTCGTGTTGTGAACATGTGTACACACCGGGTTCCAGTTAGTGCGTATTTACGCATCGATGAAAAACCGGAGGTTTAAAAAAAGAGAATTAGCTCAATGATAGTTTTATGTGGAGGCTGTGAACATTTTCACATGTCATGGTCTTTAAAATTTATTTGGTTTGAAGGCTTTCTGTGTTTCCCTTCCAAAGATATGGACAGAAGAATTTTCGAATGTGGTCAAAAAAATGGCAAAAAAACGACATAGTGAAGGCTGTGAAAACAGCCACATGTACTTTGTACCCACGGCAAGTGTTTTCGTAACTCTAGGAGGTTTTGTGAAAAAGCTACAGGCATGCCAATCGTAATAGTTTATGTTTTTAAATACATTTTAGAAAAGCGTCATCAATACAAAAAAGTTGCATTTAATACCACTCGCTATTAATATATTAATAGAGATAAGCTCTCTATTAAAGCTCAGATCAAAGATCAAGCACAGATCAAACAGCAAGATATTACACACTGGGACTGATCTGTGATCTGTGATGTGTTTGAGTGTGAATTGTGGTGCTCTAGCAGGCACAGTCTGTGCTGTGCTGAAAAAAAAAAATGGTTGAACAACTCTTAAGCATACTGTAGTTTTTGTTAACACAAGTTTATCAGTGAAAAGACCATGGGTATTTTTCTTCCCCCGCACATTCTCTGAGTAGAATAGAAATTTTTATTAGCACAATTTATTATAGTGCTAAATTTAATATTATTGATTAATAATAGTTTATGCTAACACCTAACTTTCTTAAGTTGTATCTTAGATGTATTTAAAACAATGAACTAAGTGTAATATAGCATTCAGAAATACAATCGAGAATAGTTTTGTGGTGAATGTATAGATGAAACTTTTCTAAAATGTATAACAAAATTAAAGACGATTAAAATCTGTAATCTTTCCACCTGTAATGTCAATAGAAAGTACAATAAGTTACTGCTTTGTCTAACAATGGTATCAAAAAGTAGTCTGAGTGCTGAGAAACCTGTGCTTAATCAAGGCACTTAGGATTCAAAGAAAATGATCTACGTTGTTTAATTTTATACACTATGTTATGAATGCAGACGCAATTGGTGCTTTATGGTCATTGTGCAATACTGAGCTCTGCACTTCCTCTCTCTCTCGGTGCCGCCTCCCCCTCTGACGCAGCGCAGTGGGTGGCACGCTGTTTTCAGAGCCTGTGATTGAGGAAAAAAAGACCTGCTGATCTGTTCTACATACCAGGAAGACAACAGAATATGATTTTTGTCTGTTCGAAACGTGTATTTTAAACGTTTAATTAAGAAGTAAAAACCTTACAGTGTACACAGAGATACTAAGCTGATCAGGAGGAAGAAAAATCACCCGTTTTTCGTGCATAAAAAGTGGTTATTAACTATCGAAATCTGTTTTTATAGCTTTCAAAGTCGTGCAATGTCTAAGTAGGAACATATCATTATATCTTGTTTTTCTTAATTTTTAACACATCAAAGGCTTACTCGTCATTTTTATATACCTATTTGCTTAAGTTCTGTTCTCTTCACTCCCTAGGAAATCTTAAAATTCACGGCTAGTAATAATGATCGACATTAAACGTAATTATTAGTAAATTACACTTTTATTAATACACGTATTAATAAACTTAATTTTTAAGAAATTTGGTATGAGTGTTAAGCAATTTATGTTAAATATTGCAATAACTGTCCAAGTGACGGATGCATACATTCAGTACATAGTGACAATATTAATTCCACATTCGGGGGCCTACTAATGCGATCCAGCGTTATGCCAAGTACGGTACTAATTTGCTTAAACCATACAGATGCAGCCATTCAAAGTGCGGTTTTTGACTTTTTCTAAATTGCAACCCATAAATAAACTGCGACACTTTAAACTGTGTAGAGGTTTAATGGGTTTACTGAGACAATTATTAATTGTAGCAGTAATCACGAGGTTGTTCGTTGTAGCTTTTAGAAAATCAATCGTCAGAACAACTAACAACGCACACACATGGGTTCAATACACGAGATACATTTATTAATATAAATTGTGCACCAAACATATACTAGTCTGCCTGGATACGAGTGGCAGACCTTACTGTGAGGGTTATCAATATACAAGGTATATAATCTCAAAGAGATGCAAACACAAAGAGATACACAACAGAGAATATATGTCAATTTATATCGTTTGGTTACCAAATCGCTAATCAGTGTTATAACCCACTGTTACTCTAAACTCGGAAGTAAATACATTACTCATGAATTAAATTGATAACAACTTATGTTGAGGTACAATTGAATTCTCGAGACACAATGTAGAACATGGGGTTTACTTATCCACTGTGTATGGATTTGGAATTTCCCGGCACGAACACCAAACCAGCTGACAGGCTCTGTTGCAACCTCTGTTCCAGCGGTTGCCCAATGGGCGTTGTCCCGGCGTCCTCTGGCTACCGGCCAACCAGTCGAGGTGCAGCTCGGAGTAGGACGGGCGGAGGAATCTGACTGCGGCGCGCAGGGCAGTCGTTGTCCGAGGGGATCTACCAGCAGTCCGGCTGGCTAGTAGAAAGTCTCTATGCACAGAGTGTGACCGCGAGTCCTCACAAGTCACTCTTTTGCCTGGGAAGAAATTGGTTCGTTCCCGGTCCAGCGCTGATTCTGAATAAGCTATTCAGGTTGTCGACGAGGGTCCAACTGTAGGCTGCCATTGATCAAGCGGAGCATTCACGTTGGTAGAATTCTGAGTACGTATGGGATCCTCGGCCTCGCGCTTAGAACAAAGTCCAAGTCCCTTTGCAAACAAGAGCAGTTGTCACGTGATTGTCTCTGAGGATGCGCGAAAATGGCCAAGGAGAGCCCCGATCTGAGCTTGCGCTCCCTTTTTGACCAAGACACAGATGTGTGCTGATTGGTTGAGAGTTTGGCGGGCATTGGAGACCCACGTGGTATTACCACGCCCTGCCAGTCCCTGATTGGTTGGTCAAGGTGAGATATGAGTCACTTACTCTTGACACTTAGGAATGCAGTCCAAATGTCCATTCGGCACTCCCTAGACAGATAGGCGCCAATGGATGACCATTGATCATGATAGCAAGGCTTAGCTAAGTGTATCCCCGTCTGGGAGCTGTCCCTTATCAAAAGAAAACATCTTAAATCAGCCTGCATGAATACTTTCTCTGTGGCTGTACCACAGAGATGGAGGGTGAGATGGGGCCTCATTTAGGACAGCATACCAACGCTTAATTCTGTCTTATTAACAAGCATTGCCGCTACAACTGCGACACTTATCATTGAACCAGAGCTCGAAATATCACAAGGACCCTCAAGAGCACAGCAAAGACTGTATTAAAAGAATCGCGTATCTAAAGAAATTAATAAGATATAATCATATTTGTGTACTGCGACAGGGCTGTGTAGGGCTGTTTCACCTCCCTCTTCATGTGACTCTATTCAAAAGCCATTTAGCAGAGAGGGGATGAGAAGAGTGACAAACTAGTTTTTTCTGAACCGGGGAAAATCTGATCATGTTTCTCTATAACAATAATAAAAAACATTATTTTAAATATCACCTTTAAAAGTGGCATCTCAAAGCAATACAGTAGATGGAAAAACAGTTAAAAGGGACCAAAGTAAATACCAGACAAACGCAAACGCGTTTTTAATAAAATGTTTTTATTCATTCAGCAGAGAGTGAGAGGGACATCCAGCAGAGAGAGACACACACACCGGTTTTCATTGACAAAAAGTAATTGTTTTTCTACGTTCCTCTTGTCTAACAGGAATGTTTTATTTGTGGACAGACTGTTAGACTAGAGGAAAAGAGCGCCTCCTTCTACGAAGCATTTCGTTGATCCGATCACGAATTCTTTTCCAGTCGCACGAAGTTAGGGTTGAGAATCTCCGATTCACCATGGTACTAATGGTTTCCCGGAGATTGCAAGGCAAGGCACTTTTGCCTCTGGACCCATCGAAATCTACAGACGTGGTCCACCCCCAGTAAATTTCAAAAGTCACAAGATTTCGAAACACGAGGGCGGCGTAGCGGTCGGCTCTTGCTTTCCCGTCTATGCCGATGCACTGCAAGTACAACCCCCCCTCCTTCTCTTGAGTGATGGGTAACAGTTGGATATCTGGGAGAATTATTCATCCCACTGGCGTCTGTGAATTCCGCTCTGTAAACGGTGCTTCCTGAGGGGAGATAGACGGCGGGGACAGCATCAACCAATTCCTGCGCGGTGGTGAGCGGAGAGGCCGAGATGGAGTGTCCTGAGGTGGTGTGTGCTCTGCGGGGGGCAGAGCTTCCACCAGGCATTGCAACCTGCGCGGCGGGGAGAGGCACTTTTCGGGAGACAGCTGCTCAACTGTTTGACTGCCGGAACATACTGTCTCCTTCCTCTGCATTTTCAGGAGTGTCTCTAGCCTCCCAATCCTCCCCAGTAATGCGTCGTACTGCTCCCGCTGCTGCCGAAAAGTCTCCACACAGGTGGTGCTTCTACAGGTTGGCACCCTGGCCAGTGGCCGAGAGCAGAGACCAACGGCCTGTGGCAAAATAACATAATTCATGTAAGAAATAAAGTCACACAGTAGTATTCATCAATCGCGGAACAGACGTCAAAATAAACTTTTATTTTTTTCCGTCTTACCGCTTTCTTTTTTACTGTCCTGGTGGTAGATTTCGAAGATCGTTTCGCGGTGTTTTCTTGAAGAACAGGCTACGAAGAAATAATTATAATTGAATTTAAAATTAAAAACGGCAATAATACCTTGTAATATGCGCTGTAATCGCGTATTTCAGATGAAGTCTGCTGTATTTGCTTACCCTTCGCTCTTTGGAAGCTGGGGCGGGAGAAGCACCCCGTCTCTTCCCGTAAAAGGTCTTGGTCTCCATACTGTACTGTGGTCGCTGTAGTGCAGGTTCGCAGTTTTTTTTTTGTGATGGGAGCTCACCCAATCCCTTGGTGTATTTATGCTATATTCACATGTGTGGCTAGAGTGTGTTCATTGTCTTCCAGTGAAAGGCGGGTGCCTTTTGCCGAAGTCGGGAGACATTAGAGGCTTGCCACACCCGGACTGTTAAACCAACGCATTAGCACGTCAAAGCCCATTGAGGAGCCGGGCGCCATAATTGTTTTGTCCCTTGATTTACTGATCTGCATTAATTACGGAAATCGAGTTCCTGTTCTTTGCTGACGACCTGGTCCTGCTGTCGCCCACAGAACTGAGGCTGCGCCAGAACCTGGCACTGCTGGAGCAGCACTGTCAGACCTGGGCGCTAACAGTCAATCTGGACAAGACCAGAGTTATGGTTTTCCAGAAAAAAAGCCAGACCTCAGGGAAACAGGTACAAATTCACACTTAACAACACATTGACACCTAACAACGGGAGCAGGGATGAATTAGGCCAGTACCCACTATTGTTAAACATACAGAAAAGAATATTAAATTATTGAAGTATTGGCTTTAGTATTAGCCATACAGAACATTAAAGTGCCCCTTTTCCATTCAGCGGGTGCCTGAGCCGCTGTGTCCTATCTTCTGACAGTCGCCGTTGTGAATGTCTGTAGAGTGTATCTTATTTTTAGTACTATATTTTTGTATTATATTCCCTATTAATCAAACTCTAAGAGTATGATTCGGCTTGTCCCCTCCTCCTGCCCCTCTCTGTGTACAGTAGAGCCTCCTGTCCAGCCTGCACATGTCCACAGACATTCACAACAGCGACATATCATAAAACGTTTGCACATATAGTTAAATTATTAGTTGTTTTTCAGGAAGTTATTTTTCAAGCAATGCAACAAACGTCGGGCAATGTGTTTTTTTTTAATCCAACATTGACAGCCACATCTTAAATCTTGTCAGTCAGCTCTTTTTTCTCTATTTGAATTGTGGCGATTCAAACAACCCGGGATAACAAGTGGTCTCAAAGTCACCGAGCTCACAGAGCTTCAACAACAGATGACAATTCCCTTAGTCCTTCCTTAGTCTTCCTGAAATTGTCGGATCATGAGTGAATAAAAGCATCTTATTAAAAACACATTTGCGTTTGTTCAGGAGCTATATTATGTATTTCTCATATGTAAGATATAATGATGTGTTCCTGCTTACACATCGCACGACTTTAAAAGCTAGAAAAACAGGTTTCATTTCACATTATCTGGCGAGCCTTGTTTTGTCAAAGTACAGCACAAAAAAAACAGACAATACACGGGGGGGAGGGCAAGCGAGAGAGAGAGTTTTTTACCCTCTGTCAAAAATCCCAAATAACCCGGGGCAGAGACTCTGGGGGGATCATTGTGTGGTACGGAGCGAAGCTCGGTCAATTCTTATGGAATGTGTTTTCTTTCTTCTTTTTTTTCAGCATGGAATAAACCCGTTACTTGATTCATATGGATGCCCGGTTCCGCCGGGGATTCCAAATATGTTTTATATTTTTTTTATTTAGGTATGTAAGGGAATAGCAGTATAACCCTGTTCATGCACAAACAGTGACATGTTACATTATTAATTTGGGTGTCTCCTCTTGCCAGAAAGCTCTAAATTGCATTTTGAGCACGGTTTTTGACTTTTTTAAAATTGCAACCCATAAATAAGGCTGATTACAAAAATGCACTTGGAATCTGTCCAAGCCCTACTCTGTCAGGCATTTTCTTTTACTGTAACGGACACAAAAACTCCCTTGCTTTTAACAGAGTGTTTTATAATTTCCAACATTGAAAATTATTTAAACTGCGACACTTATCATCCAACCAGAGCTCGAAATATCCCAAGGATCCCCAAGAGCACAGCACAGCAAAGACTGTATTAAAAGTATACTAGTGACAAACTAGTATACTTTAGATCTTTTTTTCTGAACCGGGGAAAATCTGATCATGTTTCTCTATAACAATAATAAAAAAACATTATTTTACATATCACCTTTATGTGATATCACCTTAAGGACAGCACATACAAGGGTTAATTGCACAATGAACTGCGCCAAGAAATTTAAAATAGTCTTCTTTAGGTGTGAGGGTAGGAGTGGATCGCAGCAGGCATAATCAGAAAACCAGGAAAACAAAGAAGAGGACAGGTGAGACGTGTATCCAGAAAGCGAGTGATCAGAAAAAGGAAATGCTGTTACGCCCAGGTTTTCGACGCAATTAACTTGCTAATGCATCAGACACATTTCCTGGCGTATTGTGTTTTAAATAAAATAGGAGTGTCTTTCCCTGGTATTAGCTCATCGGTATAGTGTAAGTTTTATCTGTACCATACCATACAGTATATAGGTAAAGATTCAAGCTGCACCACTATATCTCTTTGGTAAGGAGACGGACAATGGCCAAAATCACGAAGACTCTCTCACACCAAATAATGAAGATGAAAAGAAACGGGAAGTCAACACGGGACATTGTACAGCATTTGGCTTCAATGGACATCTTCGTTTCTGAAAGCACAGTGAGACGACATTATAAAGGGGAGAGGAGGCAAAGAGAATCTAAACCGAGGACGATTCAAAGGTAAATAAATTTCTAAAAATACCTTTCTTGCATGTAAATACAACTACGCACATTATTTTTAAAACTAACTGTTGATCTCTTTTTTTTTCAAGTCCTATTGTGTGAGCTATCGACAAACTGACTGATGAAAATGATGAGCTACCGGCGATGCAAGTCCAAAGACGGCTATGGGCTGACCTCGGTCAAACAGCATGCCGCCCCATATATCAGGGAGCAGTTTGGATCAAGGCACCGTCTCTTTCAAGACAACGATCCGAAACACACAGCAGCAAGGGCGAGGCTTGTAGCAGAAGGAGTGAACTGGGTGAAAACTCCAGCCGAATCCCCAGATCTAAATCCGATAGAGATGGTTTGGCATTCGTTGTAAGACTACGTTCGGAAAACTGCTAAGCCCATCACAAAGCAGGAACTGATCGATGCGATCTATAAATTCTGGGAGGAAGAACTGACCGAACAAAATTGTAACAATTTTATTAACAGGCTGTTTCGTGTTCTTCCTAGGATTGTTGACCGGGGCGGGGGATATTCGGAAATGTGAGTCTGAGAAAGACAGTTTCACGTTTGTGGACAGTCTGTCCACAAACAAAACATTCCTGTTAGACAAGAGGAATGTAAAAAAAAATATTACTTTTTGTCAATGAAAACCTGTGTGTGTGTCTCTCTCTGCTGGATGTCTCTTTCTCTCTCTGCTGAATGAATAAAAGCATTTTATTAAAAATGCGTTTGCGTTTGTCTGGTATTTACTTTGGTCCCTTTTAACTGTTTTTCCATCTACTGTATTGCTTTGAGATGCCACTTTTAAAGGTGATATGTAAAATAAAGTTTTTTATTATTGTTATAGAGAAACATGATCAGATTTTCCCTGGTTCAGAAAAAAAGATCTAAAGTGCTACACCTAACTTTCTTAATTCGATGTATTTAAAGCAGTGAACTACTGTAGGTGTAACATAACATTCAGAAATACAATCGAGAATAGTTTTGTGGTGTTTGTATAGATGAAACGTTCCTAAAACATATAATGTAACAAAATTAAAGACGATTAAAATCTGTAATCTTTCCACTTGTACTGTATGTCATTGGAAAATACAAGAAGTTTCTGCTTTGTGTAAGGATGGTATCAAAAAGTAATCTAAGTGGTGAGAAAGCTGTGCTCAATGTATTTAAGGGACTTAAAAGTAAAAGGAGATGCTTCATATTGCTTGACTAATTTAAAAAACTAAGTTATAAATGCAGACGCTCCCTCGGTGCCGCACCGGGTGTAAATATCTAAATATACATTCGTCCCGGGCAGAGGCCGAAGAATGCCCGGCTGGGGTGCGTGGGGAACAGCAGGACAGGAGTGAAAGTGGTCAGGGCGGTGTTTAGGAAGGCCGCCGACCAGTGCGGCTGTCCCACAGTGAAGCGGGCGTACAGTCTGGGCAGGTATAGATTACACTTTTCTAAAACGTATTTGAAAAATAAAAATGATTACAATCTAATCTTTAAATCAAAACGCGATTTAAATCAATATAAATGTTTACATTGTAACGCATACTGTCCAGCCTTACAATTTGTTGATAATAGAAATGTTAGGTTCTCTAAAGCTTTGTGATAGTTGACCCACCCAGGCAGCAAAAGATCAGCTGCACCGGTAAGATGCGACACCGAAGATATGATTAATAACCTTTTAAATCTGAAGGGAGATCTGAAGGGATCCCCCCCCACACACACACACAATAGAAGCAGGAAGCAGAAGCAGGGACCGTTGTCAGAAGGGAAGAAGGTGACTATTCATTGTTATCAAAAATGACTTAGAATCGATCATGTTGTGATATTTTGAAATATAAAAGTCAATTGATCGTCCATAATATTGCTATTCTATTTTTTCGAAGAAATGTTTGTTAAAAGAAAAGTCACAGCACCAGCTGGATTTGAACACACAACCCGTGAGTTGGTAATCGGGCACGTAGACCAGTGGGCTACAAGGGAAGACGCATGAAGATAGAGGCGAAAAAGCCATACACAGCCCTGTCGCAGTACACGAATATAATTATATCGTTATTAATTTATTTAGATACGCGATTCCATATTATATTAGCAGAAAAGTTTAAAACTACCACTTTTTCACATGCTATTTCACATGTTAGTTAAATATTTCGATGCTTAAAATGTTTAGGGAGAAATGGAATACCGGTGTGTATTTTTTCTTTAAAGTACCGATTCCTGGAATCTGACTGGCTGACACCCTTCTGAAGTGGTTCCATAATATCTGGTATACGGAAAAGAAAGCGTTGATAAAAAAGCCTGGATTCTCAGGTATCTGATACAAGTATTTTTTAATACAGTCTTTGCTGTGCTCTTGTGATATTTTGAGCTCTGGTTGAATGATAAGTGTTGCATTTTAAATAATTTTCGTAGTTAGAAATTATGAAATGCCCTGTTAAAAGCAAGGGAGTTTTTATGTCCGTTGAAGTAAATGAAAATGCCTGACAAAGTAGGGCTTGGACAGATTCCAAGTGCTTGTACAAATGTGCTAAAGAAATTATACTTTGAGTATACAGCTTGTCCAAAGTCATTCATTATTAATACTATTAGTAATATCTTCGGTAAAGGCTTTGATGCATAAATATTTCTGATAAAGGTAGGTTGTGTACTTTTGTCCAACTGAGCAATCTTGCTTTCATAAAATATACCAACATTTTAATGACTGATGATTAACATGCTGTAATACATAGTTTAAATTTAAAAGCTCAAATTCTGTACATGAGAGGTTAAGCTTTATTGGCTCCCCCTGGCGGTTTTACAAGGTGATGCCGGATACTTTCCAGCATGAAGTCAAATGATGCGATTAACCCCGTGATACTGCGTGATACCGCAACACACCCACTGGGGTATACCGCGAAATACCCCACCCATTTTGAATGGCTGCATCTGTAATATTAAAGACCTCTACTTGAAGTAAAAAGTTAAGTGAAAGTTCTCACAGCCTGTACATAAAACTATATACATAATACTGCTGACAGCAGGAACATTCCTATTCTTTACACAGCAGCTTATTAAAACAGCAGCCATGGTGTTCAAACCATTTTTTACACAGAAGAGTGACACAGCTTCACGTTTTGAATCACTTAAGTCACTTTGAACGTTTTGTGATATTTAGAAAAAACAACAAATTCAATATAGTGTCGATAATATTTAGTCGGTAATAATATCAGTAGCAGCTTGAAACTATTCATTGGTATAAATAAATGACTTAGCTTCAAACTTGTTGTGATATTTAGAAATATAAAAAATGTCAATATACAGTAGTGTCCATAATATTTGCTATTTTAGTTTTTCAAAGAAATGTTTATTTGTTAAAAGGAAACTCATGGCGATAACTGGATTTGAACATCCGACCTCAAGCTTATAAGTCAGTCACTTAAGTCATTATGCCACTGACACAGTCACTTGAGATGTAGTGAAAACAGCCATACATATATCAATAGATGTGTGTATATACTACTGTTTGTGCAACAGTACCTGAATATAATTATATCATTATCCCTATTAATCAAATTCTAAAAGTATGCTTTTGTTTACTTCGATAACGAGCGTATTCGCAGAAAAGGCTAAAACAATCAATTTTCACAAAGTATACAAATGTACAGTAATATGGTCAGAAGGAGCATGTAAAAACATTTCTGAAATAAGCACATTTGAGGACTTTGATGCTTAAAATGTTTAGGGAGAAATGAAATACTGGTGTGTATTATTTCTTTCAACTACCAAGACCAGCCATTTACAGTACAGTTTACATACAGTAATATGTTTATGTTCCTAAATTAATATCTGTTATGAGCATGTGAAAGGCATGGTGAATCGGAGATACTCAAGACTCACTTTGTATGATTGGAAACGAATGCGTGATCAGATCAACGAAATGCTGTGGGGTTACTTTTTGTCAATGAAAAAATAAAGTATTTTCGTTTACAAAAATGGTTACAAAGAATGTGGACCAGGGTAATACTTTGAGTTTACAGCTTGTCCAAGGTCATTCATTATTAATACTATTAGTAATATCTTCGGTAAAAACTTAGATGCATAAAATATTTCTGCATAATTAAAATATTTTTGCTAAAGGTGATAGGTTGTGTACATTTGTCCAACTGAGCAATCTTGCTTTAATAAAATATACCAATTTTTTAATGTATAATGATTAACATGCTTTAATACACAGTTTAAATTTAAAAGTCTAAAGAGTATACAACTTAAATTCTTAATTGAATAAAGATTGTCCCTCAGCAGTGATTGGGATTCTAAACCAAATGTTATCTGGTGACAGCTCAAATGCTGTACAGGAGAGGTTAAACTTTATTAGCACTGTCTGCCGGTTTTACAAGGTGATTCCGGATACTATTAACATAATCTAATTTGCATACGGTATGCTACGACATGCCCACTGCGTTGTACTGTAGCATACCCTGCTTGTTTTGAATGGCTGCATCTGTATGTGTGCTGTGTTATTTTTTTTTGTGAATGTGTTAATGGACCAGTGCATTTATGTTTTAGGTTGTGTAAACAGTGTACAATCTAAGTGACCTTGTGATGTATGTATTATTTGTATTCATCTGACTGTTAGAAATCAGCCTTGCGGGTTTAAATGCTGCCTATTTTCTGTCCTTGATACAACAGTTGCTCACTGAATGAAAAGAACCTTGTATTTTGGGAACCTCCAGGCTATAGAACTGAAACGTTCAAGTGCTCTGATTTACTAGGTGGAGTAGTTGAATTACATTTCCTCCTTTCCTCCTCTCCAGGCAAGACTAAAACCAGTGTAAGTGAATAGGATACTCGCAGCTGAACATCAGTGCTAGGAGCTTCGAGTGCCATCACTATGGATAAAAGGTACACAAACTAGCTTGAAAAAGTAAGAAAAGGGCAAAAAGATGAAAAAGTAAACCTGCAACTTGTCAAAACCAAAAATAAACTTACATGAAATTCAGAATGAGGGCAATGAAAATTGTGATTTACCATCTGAAGAAGAATACTACATTTGAATAATACTGTAGCTTCCGCTTCCACATTCATTCATTTTTTTGTGGGACTAGCTAAAGGATAGAAAAACTGTATGATTGATCTGAATCTACCCTATTTGCAGATGCAGGTTGGTGAGAAGTCACAAAAATTACTGGCACTCATAAAGGCCTTGTTACAGTATCAGCTTCCCGCAACCAGCCTCCAGCCTTTACTTCAGTCAATTTGAGAAGGAATAGAACTCATCGAGCCCGTTAACCAATCAGAATACCCTCTCACTTTTGGAATAACTTCAGCTTCAACTCTGGTCCAGAAAGCCATGAGACAAATTTTGAACAGTCTTACTGGAATGCAGTTTTGGAAGGCAGTGCTAAAGTTCCAGTCATTCAGAATTCTCAAAGCATAATGCAATGTACAGCAAAACCTTATGTTGGTACTGAAAAGTAGATGCAGGGCTGCACTACTTTTTAAAATTGCCAAGTGGCATGGTGAATGCTTAATGTCGCATGTGGAAGAATTTTGGACTGTCACGTATAATTCCTGGGTTCTAACTATCCACTGCCCAGCCCTGTGATGTTAATCTTTTGTTTCATAATACAATTTAATAAATATATATACCATATTGACATATTTATTCATTTTATAGTTCATATTATAGCATGTTAAATATTAAATTAATTGAAAAAATTAAAGTTGGACTGTTTTTCAAAGCAGATATATAAAAAATAGTTTATTGTTACAAGCCATTGTAAAGATGATTTGTTTTAGCTTTACGTGCTCTAATAGTCTACAAAGGAACAGGAAAAGTTTTACTCCACCATGAAAGGAGACACAATGTTTCAGCTCTAGAGCCTTCTTCAGGTGTTTCCTTTGGCTCCAGAGCTGAAACATGTTTCTTCTCTTTCCATTTCAGCATGGAATAAACTTTTACCTGTTCCTTTACAGCCTATGCATGCTGACACAGCTATCTATTTGAACTTCTTATAATATTCTATTCTATTTGTCTTAATGCTAATTTAAATCAGCCCCCACATGCCTAAACGACTTCTGCCTATTGCACTCACCCCCATCATAATGAAGTGCTTTGAAAAACTACTTATTCCGCACATTAAAGCCAGCATTCCAAAAACACTGGATCCTCTCCAGTTTGCCTATCGCACAAACCGCTCCACAGAGGATGCAATCTCTATAGCTTTACACACCACACTAACCCACCTGGATAAAAGGAACACCTATACAAGAAAGCTGTTCATTGACTTTAGCTCAGCATTTAACACCATCATACCCATAAAACTTTCTACCAAACTCAGGGCTCTAGGTTTAGATACAACCCTCTGCAGCTGGATCCTAGACTTCCTCACCAACAGACTCCAGACTCAGGATTGGCAACCTCACCTCCAACACACTCACTCTTAACGACGGTGCCCCTCAAGGCTGTGTGCTCAGCCCACTGCTTTACTCCCTGTTCACACACGACTGTACTGCTAAGTTCAGCACAAACACCATCACCAAGTATGCTGACGATACCACAGTCGTGGGCCTGATCACTGACAACAATGAGACTGCCTACAGGGAGGAGATAAAACAACTCGCAGACTGGTGCCGAACCAAAAACCTATGTCTCAACATCAGCAAAACCAAAGAGCTGATTGTTGACTTCAGAAGACAAGGAAAAGTTCACTCCCCCATCTACATAGAAGGGTCTACGGTGGAGATGGTGAATAACTTCAAATTCTTAGGCGTTCACATCTCTAAGGACCTTACATGGACACTGAACACCTCCAGTCTCATCAAGAAGGCACAACAGCGGCTGTACTTCCTGAGAAGGCTGAAGAAAATACACCTACACCCACTGATCCTCACCAACTTCTACAGATGTACGGTGGAGAGCATACTGACCAACTGCATCACAGTCTGGTACGGCAACTGCACCGCATCCGACCGTAAGGCACTACAGCGGGTGGTCAAAACTGCCCAACACATCATCGGCAGTGCCTTACCATCCATCCAGGAAATATACAACACCAGGAGTCTGAAAAAAGCCACCAAAATTATGTCTGACCCCACTCACCCTAGTCATAACTTGTTTATTCCCCTACCATCTGGCAGAAGGTTCCCGTCACTCCAATCGCACACAACTAGACTCCAAAATAGCTTCTTCCCCAGAGCTGTCAAGTTGGTGACACCCCCACTCCCTTCCACCTTATTATGATCTCTCCTAACGTCCTCCTGTACCCACAACGACTGTACTCCTACACCACCACACACACATGTAAGCCGAAATTGTACTGTCCCCTCGATAGCCCAGTAAAACTGTAACAGGCATAATAATATTTAATATTTATTAATTAACCATACTACTATTAACCATACTATTTTTTGCACTGTTCCAAGAATTACCTTGCACTGTTTTTGTCCTGTTAAATTTTCTCTGTTTGCGGAATTTTGCACAGTTTTGATTAGTTGATTACATGTTATTTATGTTATGTTATTACATGTTACTGTTATTGCTATTGTGTAACTGTCTATTGTCTTATCTTCCGTCCTATTTATATACTGCACCTGAGTGACTAATGAGAAACACTTTTCATTATACTATGCACCTGTGTAAGTTTAATGACAAAGTTGAATTGAATTGAATTGAATAAAGGTAAGTAATTACAAAAAAACAATTTAATTTTAGATTTTGATTATAGAAATATTTTACACATACTGTAATGGCCTTAAATCCATACTGTAGTGACATTAAAACCATACTGTACTTGCTGTATATACCATACAGTATATGTATATACTGATTATATCACACTGTAGTTGATATACTGCAGAGTACTGCACAGTCCAAAGACATACTGGGAATTGTTAATTGTTTTGGGGAAAATTGGCCCCAGTATGAGTGTGTGTATCTGGATAGATTATTAGAAGGGTTGGTTTTGTGTTTAATAAACTTTAAAAAAGCCAAATTCATTAACACTTTATTTTCCTGTTCTTGAGTAAAAAGTTTTTTTTAGGTTAGTGGTCGCTGTGCATGATGTTGGAATTTCTCAGGCCTCCCTGATCTAGTTCGAAGCATCAAGATATATATATGTATTGAAAACATTATACACAATGTTGATTTTGACTTGCTTTAATTCACCAATGTCTTGTAGATAATAATAATAATAATTTTATTTTATATAACGTCTTTGAAAGTAGCTTCTGAAAGCATTTTACAATAAGAAAACAAAAGAACACACAATGAGAGATATGACATAGATGTCAGGAAGTTACCTAGTGGGTTTTGTTGGAATTGAAGTTACTAAGCTAATGCGGTGGTTGTGAGCATGCTGTTTCAATACCCACCCCCCCTCTAATTGAACCCATACACTCTAGCAGGCAAAGTGATTTGGTACCTACTGCCTGCTAATGGGAAACATGAATATTAAGTGCACATAATTGCATGTAGATGAAGGCAGTTGATTCACATAATTCTTTATGTTAAACAAATGAGAAAAAAAAGGCAAAAGGGAGATCAAATCAAATATCTAAGATTAGTGATTGTTTCATAACATTACATATCTTATTTTCACATTTCAGCTGTTACACAGCTCAGCGAAAGTGCCTCACCACCCCTGTCTTTTATTTCAGGGTGTGACATCACTCTTCGATTATTGAGTTGATTTGATCACCAAATCCTAGTGGTGGGTTCCATTGTTTGTTTACAAATAACCCTCCTTATGCACTTAGCCAATAGAGGGGTGAGTGCCACCAGTCAAAGTCAATTGCAATGAACTGAAACCATCGTATTAATTGGTATTCAACCCTTGTTTACCATGCAGCTCAGTGCAGAACTAGTGTGCTACCTTAAGACCAATTGTAACAAACATGACCCCCGAAATTACCCCACAACACAATACAAAACCTGTTTTCAATTGCAACAAACTCAAGTTAACTGTTACGACCCCTAGTGTCTAGGGGTAAAGGGGTATAACATTTAGGGTAGTTTTTGGATGCAGGTGGGTTCTGGTGAGGGACTTAGGAAGTGTGATATCAAGTGTTGGTGCAAAAGTGATTATTTTAATATGAATAAATGACTGGTACGTAATAGGACACAATTACACACAGTGAAAAGGAACTAGAGCAGTGCCAAAGAAAAGAAAACAACAAACAAAATGAAGCTGGCTAAGAAAGTGACCAAACTACAAAAAAAAAAAACACTCGGTCTTCGGTGTCTTCAAACACCCTAGCTAACCTTTACTGACTACCCAGAACCATACAAGACAAAAGGGCACTCACCCATACTAAACTAGTGTTATTGATACAGAGACCAACCATGTGTGCAGAATGTACCCGACAACCTAAACTAACCCTATACACAAAAGTTCACACAAATGAACAAGTGAACTAGGAATACAAATAAGGGAAAATGAGAGTAGACAACAGGAAAAGGGTACAAAAGAACACAGAGGTTGATATAATATGTTAGGGCAAGGTAATGACAAATTAAATGATAAACACAAACAAATAAAAGTACAAGGAGATTAACACAAACTAACAAACCAACAAAGCCGAAGCTATACGAAAACATGCACACATGAAGCGAAACGAAGCCGAAGCAAAACCAAAAGTGAAACAAAATCGAAACTGAGCCAAGCGGGACCAAAGTCAAACGAAAGCCCCTTCCTTCTGAAAACCTCCAAGTTATATACTGAATAAACTGCACTCTGGCCAAGAAGCTGATTAATGAAGACGTCATACTGAAATAATGGTGTAATGACGGACCAATGGGGGAGGGAGAACAATCAAGGTCAGGAAGTGTGGAACATAGCAACAAAGACACACATGGACCACATACTGGGATGTAACAGTAAGAGATGCGTGATTAGAGGTTTCTAAAGTCGGAAACTAACTTAAACCATATTAGAATATTCCTGAATATAGTGAAAATAATATTATCATTAATAATACATGTATGCATCCATTGCTTGGAAAATTGTTGTAATATTTAAGTAAAATTTCCAGTCACAACACTTATTAATATTTACGTTTATTAAGACGTTTATTAGTAGAAGTGTCGTAAAAATAAAATATAATGCCTGTATTTGTAGCTGTATTACAGCTAATGCCTGTAAAGCCTTAAGTGTATTCTGGTGAATATTCAGGTATCCTATCCTTGCTGGTTTTCAGGGGAAAGTAGGGATATTGGGGATTTGTGGAAACAGAGATTAAGTTGTAGTAGGCAAATGTAAGGAAACATTAAAGAAAAAAAAACTTTTTAAAAGTGATTATGACAGTTCTTCACAACACTGTCCATTTCCTGTCCTGTGGCTATGATTCAATAATAATAACTGTTGAAACAGTTGGAGTGTGCTGAATGTTTTAAAGATGGAACAGGTGGCTCATCTTTGTCTATAGCAAGGTTGTACAGGACTGCACATGCCACAGTGACGGTGCTAGCTGGTACTAGACTGGTATGCAAACCAAATGAGAGGCAGGCAAAACGCTGTTTTAAAAAGGCTCATATGTTCAGAGGAACAGAGATAAAATGAAATATCTGTAATATAAGTCTAAATTTGAGTTTACATTTTTAGAGCTACAAAAGTACATATTTTTACATGTAGATGAAATCATCTCCCATGTACCATCTCCTAACACCTTATATTAATGTTATTTCTGCAATAAAATTGCTAACACTATTGAACATCAACTGGTGCTTTTTGTAATTAACTATCTCAAGAATTTGACATACCTGTAACTAGTTCACAACCTCAAATGAAGAAGATCCACAAATAAAAAAAACCCTTAGATGAAGTGAATGATGAACAAATGTAGCCTATGAAAGTGCATAGGTCTTCTGTGCTACACAAATGTAGCTTACATTTAACCGAAACAATGGTGTGTTTGCTTATTCATCTGAGGGATCTTCAAATGATTATGTTTCATTTATTTTATGGAAATAAAAGAAATTAAAGCTGCTGTACTTGTTTATGTCTTACTAATTGTAATTGTGTACCACATTAGTAGTTATGTACCCTCATCTGGTATATTTTAGCATAAATGCAGTTCTCCAAGATTAAACTGTGTAAATCTGCAAATGTATATTTATACTAAAGTACATGGTCAGGTAAAGTACAACTCATACTTTAGGCTGTTGCACATTTCCTTCACTTTTGCAGTTCTCACTTCTGCAGGAGATCCCAGCGTTGTCATCAACAAAGGATGGAAGAAGAGGAGGAGGAAGATAAAACATCAAACAGTATAAAACATAATTGTTCCATAACATCATTTGTAAAGAAACAAGTTAAAGGTTTATTCCATGCTGAAAACGTTGTTTTTCTTCTCTTTTCAGCATGAAATTTACCTTTAACTTGTTCCTTTGAAGCCTACGCATGCTGACACAGCTATCTACTTGAACTGTTTGTATTTTTGTAATTTATTAACTTTTAATATATTACTCTAGAATATGATTATAAAAATACATAGTAGCTTTAATGATTAGTTTTTTAAAACATATATACAATTACAAATCTCAATTGCAATTTCGAATTAAGCGATGTAAACCGATAGAATTGGGTTTTCCTCCCACCACTGACAGTATTCACATTTCCTAACTCATTCATACTGTGATATATAAAATAATAAAAATGTCAACATAGTATACGTTATATTCTGTTATTAGAGAAGACTCTTTTTTTGTTTACTTTTAGAAAGTATGCCCTCCACAACAACAAAGTTACTTACAAATATGTGCTCTCTATGTGTAGGACTATCAACATCCTACATACTTCAGTATGAAGTTCTAATTAGGAGATTAAATATCCTGATTGGGAGAAACAAAAAACCTATGTATGATGTTTTCCTCATAACAGTATATACAAATGTAGCCATTCAGAATGTATGGGAAAACCCTGTAACACGGGAATAGGGCTGCAGCTTACCTCAGCATTTGATTCAATAGTCAAAGATGATTGACAGGTGGCATTTGTGGTGCATTAGATGTTAGTGAAACGATTGCTTCATTTAATCTCTCTACCATGCATGTTTAAATCTGCTTAAAATTGAATATTAATATGGAATTTTACAAATAAAAGGGAACTTTTGGTAGCTCAGCATAAAAATAACAGGAGCATAACATTCTGAATATTGTAAACAATATTAATTTAGGAATACAGGTGTCCCAGTTTTATGCGAGTGTTATGTTCTGTGAAAACCTTGCATAAAGGGAAATCGTATAAAGCAGTACTTTAAACCTGGGGAAAAAAGGGGATGCATGGAAAACGATGTTAAATATAGTGTTCCAAATGAAATTTAATCATATAAATACATGCTAACATACATTAAGAATTAACACTAAACTTAACATAAATGTTATTTGGGACATTATTTTACCTAAAAATAAATCAACACTCACCACAATAGGCAGAAGGCTCAAGGGAATGAGATGTGGCTGCTGATGATTGAAGATTACCTAGAAGAGGAAGTTCCTGGAGCAGAAGATGAAGTCCATGGCCTGAGGAACTGCATAATACTAGTCTGTCGAGCCAGTCTCTGTTTCTGTGCATACAGTTCCTTGTAAGGCATCAGGATGTTATCAAGACCACATTTTAAATACAGGCTTCTCTCATAACTGGGGTCTGCATCTATTATTTCCAGTACAAGTGTTTCAGCTTGAGAGAAGAATGCAGACAATTGTTTCGTAGTCAAATCCTTCACTTGTTCAACTCTCTCCTGTTCTTCTTCATCATAGTCTTTATTTTCCTGAGTCATTGCCATTAGATCTTCCACCTTCAGCTCTTCTTGGGAATCGATGATGAGTTCCATCACGCCTTCCACTTCCATATCAGAGAACCCTTCACCCACTTTCCTTCCAGTCTCCACAATGTCACATACCACAGCAGTACATTTACAGATGCAGCCATTCAAAATGGGTGAGGTATTTCGAGGCATACCCCGGTGGGCGTGTCGCAGTATCACGCGGTATCACGCATTTCACGTGTGTCACGTGACTAACTATCCGGCGTCGCCTTGTAAAACCGCCAGGGGGAGCTTAACCTCTCATGTACAGCATTTGAGCCTTTAATTTTGAACTGTGTATTACAGCATGTTAATCATCAGTCATTAAAATGTTGGTATATTTTATGAAAGCAAGATTGCTCAGTTGGACAAAAGTACACAACCTACCTTTATCAGAAATATTTATGCATCAAAGCCTTTACTGAAGATATTACTAATAGTATTAATAATGGATGACTTTGGACAAGCTGTATACTCAAAGTATAATTTCTTTAGCACATTTGTACAAGCACTTGGAATCTGTCCAAGCCATACTTTGTCAGGCATTTTGTTTTACTTCAACAGGCATAAAAACTTCCTTGCTTTTAACAGGGCGTTTCATAATTTCTAGCTACGAAAATGATTTAAAATGCGACACCTATCATTCAACTAGAGCTTAAAATATCACAAGGAAAAATACACACCGGTATTCCATTTCTCCCTAAACATTGTAAGCTTCGAAGTCTTTAACTAACGTGATACCGGAGTCAACAAGCATACTTTTAGAATTTGATTAAAAGGGAATATAATATGGAATCGCGTATCTAAAGAATTTAATAATGGTATGATTATATCCGTGTACTGCGGCAGGGCTGTGTAGGGCTGTTTCGCCTGCCTGTTCATGTGAGCTGTCTTGTAGCCTACTGGTCTAGGTGCGTGACTACCAGCTGGCAGGTTGTGTGTTCAAATCCAGCTGGTGCTGGACTTTTCATTTTTATTTATTTATTTTTTAATCGCGTAACATAAACATATTACCGTATGCAAACTGTACTGTATACAGTATGTATATGTATATTTAATGTCTTAACTGTGCCCGTTTAATTGAATTTAAAAAAATTATTTAACACGAACATTAAGCTGTTTACATCTTCCGCCTGAGAACAGTCACCCGTTGCTACCCAACGCAGAATGGTGATTGGCTGACACTATCTGACACCCCTCTGATTGGAGAAAAAAGACGTGCTGGTTTGCTATACATACTGTACCAGGAAGAGGATTTCTTTCTATTCAAAACGTGTATTTTAAAAGTTTAAGAAGTAAAAACCTTACAGCGTACACAGATTTCTAAACTGATCAGGATCGTTATCTTTGTCTTATGCATAATAATGTTCACCGCTCTGTCCAGCAAATTAATAATAAACTTTATTTTATATTGCGTTTTAAACGAATAAGTAATTAGATTGCTCATAAACCCAATCACTTACTTTTTCTTTTTATTTAGGCTCAGATTTCAACTATAAATCGTATTATTAATAACCATAATAACAACCAACCAACAAAAACAACCATATAAACATAATGGTGGTGCTGGACCTTCCAGTTTTATTTATTTATTTTTTAATCGCGTAACATAAACATATTACCGTATGCAAACTGTACTGTATACAATATGTATATGTATATTTAATGTCTTAACTGTGCCCGTTTAAGTATTGAATATTCATATCTAATTTTACCACTGAAGGGAAATCTTAACATAAACATACAGTATATGGCTGGTCTCGGTACTTTAAAGAAAAAAATACACACCGGTATTCCATTTCTCCCTAAACATTGTAAGCTTCGAAGTCTTTAACTAACGTGATACCGGAGTCAACAAGCATACTTTTAGAATTTGATTAAAAGGGAATATAATATGGAATCGCGTATCTAAAGAATTTAATAACGGTATGATTATATCCGTGTACTGCGGCAGGACTGTGTAGGGCTGTTTCGCCTGCCTGATCATGCGAGCTCTCTTGTAGCCTACTGGTCTAGGTGCGTGACTACCAACTGGCAGGTTGTGTGTTTGAATCCAGCTGGTGCTGGACTTTTATTTTAACAAACATTTCTTCTAAAAAATAGGTAAGCGATATTATGGACAATCAATTGACTTTTATATTTCAAAATACCGCAACATGATCGATATTTGTGATATTTTGAACATATCTTCCCTTCTGACAGCGGTTCCTGCTTCTATTGTGTGTGTGTGTGCAACAGTAAATTTTTATAGAGAAATGGAGGCTGGACAGTATGCGTTACAATATAAACATTTATATTGATTTAAATCGTGTTCTGATTTAAATCGCAAACGCGTGTTTAATTATGTGTTTTTTAATCATAATCAGGCTAATGCATTTCTACATTTTCTGTATGAACCAGCTTAGAGGTTCATACAGAAAGACAGCTTGTGTTTAAATTGAGTGTAAGGTAATTTATGCTTCTAAAGTCATGGTCAGTATTATTGTACTGTGCTGTACTGTGTCACATTATTTTATAGCGTTTTTATTGCGTTATTAAATCCGGTGGCGCTGTGTTAGTTTCCTGACTCACATTATTTAAACTGCGACACTGATCATTCATCTCTAAATAAACTTTATTTTATATAGCGTTTTAAGCGAATAGGTAATTAGATTGCTCATAAACCTAATCACTTTTTCTACAAAAACACAGCGTGATTGCTCTCTGAAAATGCTTTTCCTTTATTTTTAAAGTAGGCTCAGATTTCAACTATAGATCGTATTATTATAAACTTTCTTGGAAAAATGTATTTTATGTAAACCATGTTTGCTATTAATTCATTTAGGGCTAAAATACGTTCATTGTCTTCCAATCGAGTCGAGTTGACATTGGAAGCCTGCCACACCCGGACTGTTAAACCAACGCATTAGCACGTCAAAGCCCATTGAGCCAGTATTGGCTTTAGTATTTAGTATTTAGTATATTGTAACGCTTACGGCAGACAGGCACTGTGTAGGAGCCGACGCACCAGAGCAGCGCATCGAGGGAGCGTCTGCATTTATAACTTAGTTTTTAAAATTAGTCAAGCAATACGAAGCATCTCCTTTAACTTAGTGCCTGAACATACTGCAACGCGTGTGAAGCCCATAAACGATATTAATTTTGGAACTTAAACATACAGTATATGGCTGGTCTTGGTACTTTAAAGAAAACATACACACCAGTATTCCATTTCTCCCTAAACATTTTAAGCATCGAAGTCTTTAACTAACGCGATACCGGAGTCAACAAGCATACTTTTAGAATTTGATTAAAAGGGAATATAATATGGAATCACGTATCTCAAGAATTTAAAGACCAGACAATCGCAAACTCGTTTTCAATAAAATTGTTTTATTCATTCAGCAGTTTGTGAGAGGGACATCCAGCAGGGAGAGACACACACAACGGTTTTCATTGACAAAATTGTTTTTTTTCCAATTCCTCTTGTCTAACAGGAATGTATTGTTTGTGGACAGACTGTTAGACAAGAGGAAAAGACCGTCTCCTCCTACGAAGCATTTCGTTGATCCGATCACGAATTCTTTTCCAGTTGTACGCAGCAAGGGTTGAGAATCTCCGATTCACCATCGTACTAATGGTTTCCCGGAGATTGCAAGGTAAGGCACTTTTGCCTCTGGACCCATCGAAATTTACAGACGTGGTCCACCCCCAGTAAATTTCAAAAGTCACAAGATTTCGAAACACGAGGGCGGCGTAGCGGTCGGCTCTTGCTTTCCCGTCTATGCCGATGCACTGCAAGTACAACCCCCCCTCCATCTCCTGGGTGATGGGTAGCAGTTGGACATCTGGGAGAATTATTCGTCCCACTGGCATCTGTGAATTCCGCTGTGCTTCCTGGGGGGAGATAGCCGGCGGGGACAGCATCAACAGATTCCTGCGCGGTGGTGAACTGAGAGGCCGGGATGGAGTGTCCTGAGGCGGTGTGTGCTCTGCGAGGGGCAGAGCTTCCCCCAGGCATTGCAGCCTGCGCGGCGGGGAGAGGCACTTTTCGGGAGACAGCTGCTCAACTGTTTGACTGCTGGAACTCTAGCCTCCCAATCCTCCCCAGTAATGCATCGTAATGCTCCCGCTGCTGCCGAAATGTCTCCATACAGGTGCTGCTTCTACAGGTTGGCACCCTGGCCAGTGGCCGAGAGCAGAGACCCACGGCCTGTGGCAAAATAACATAATTCATGTAAGAAATAAAGTCACACAGTAGTATTCATCAGTCGCGGAACAGAAGTCAAAATAAACTTTTCTTTTTTTCCGTCTTACCGCTTTCTTTTTTACTGTCCTGGTGGTAGATCGTTTCGCCCGTGCGGTGTTTTCTTGACGAACAGGCTACGAAGAAATAATTATAATTGAATTTAAAATTCAAAACGGCAATAATACCTTGTAATATGCGCTGTAATCGCGTATTTCAGATGAAGTCTGCTGTATTTGCTTACCCTTCGCTCTTTGGAAGCTGGGGCGGCAGAAGCACCCCGTCTCTTCCCGTAAAACGCCTTGGTCTCCATACTGTACTATGGTCGCTGTAGTGCAGGTTCGCAGTTTTTTTTTTTGTGATTGGAGCTCACCCAATCCCTTGGTGTCTTTTATGCGTCACACATACTGTATTTCAGCGCCATATATTTCATGGATATTATGGAATATAATGGATGGATATCTTAGTTATCTTTCTAGTTCACAGGTTTGCATGCATAATTTAATTTTGAAAGCCACTGAGACATCAGGTACTACTGTTGTATTTATGAAAAAGAAACAAAACAAAAAACATACTAACAACTGTGCCATCCTACTCCTTAGTTAATACATTTTATTATTCATAAACAGTTAACATTGTTAGCAAAATATTTTGAATTATATTTAACCCTATTTTTCTTTAGTTTTGTATTTAACTTATTATATGATAGTCAGACTTACTGTATATTTGAACAATGAAAATATATTTTTACAAGATTTTACATTAAGCACTTAAAATTAATATGGTTAATAATAGTAAACTGTAACATGCTGTAACAAGATCGGTTAAACTGCGAAGAAAATGCTTTCAGAGAAAATGTTTCAGGTGTGAAGAACATAGATCTCCAATTTCAACCAAACCTGTTCCCACACACCCCGCCCCCACTACCATTAGAATATACACAAACATTTTAGCGTTTCATTCTGAGCAGAAAACCCTCACACCTGAAGAGTGCTGGCTGTGACGAATTAAACCGGTTTTACAGGTTTCAATCACAGACCATGTGACATGGGACTCAGTAAACTACAGTAACACCGTATTTGATAACGCTATAAAAACGCTATAAAATAATGTGACTTGGCACAGAACAAGTTTACAGCACAGTACAAAGATAAATGCTGACCATGACTTTAGAAGCATAAATTGCCTTACACTCAATTTAAACACAAGCTGTCTTTAGCCCTCTAAGCTGGTTCATACAGAAATGTAGAGATCCAGGCTCAGAACACACAGCTTCATTAGCGAATACATATGCAGGACAACTAGAGAAGACGTTTTACAGAGGATGGATTTTTAGAAACATCCCATCAGACATCCCATCATATTCACAACGTGAAATCTAGAAAATAATATTACGTAACCAAAATCCGCAATATGGAAACAGAACCTGTGTAATTGTTGATAGATGATGTACTTGTAACATTTTTTCAAGACGAACTACAACATTTAAAAAATGACTTGTATGTACTTGATATCTCTAATCAATCCATGGGTCCCAGCACAAAAAGTAAAACGCATACCGTTTCGCGCTTCTTATTAGTTGCTCAAAAGTAATTTGACCGTATGAAATGCATAATATAAACCTAGAAACATATACGTGAGCAGTACTTAAGCACTGTAGTATCGGTGTTAAGACATACCTCTCAAATACTGTAAATCAAGTTAAAAATATCTCAAGACCGATTCTGGTCGTAATGAAACCATGCAAGGGAGTTTTTATGTCCGTTGCAGTTCTTTTGCAACATGAATATTATTATATCGTTATTAATTTCTTGAGATACGCGATTCCATATTATATTCCCTTTTAATCAAATTCTAAAAGTATGCTTGTTGACTCCGGTATCACGTTAGTTAAAGACTTCGAAGCTTACAATGTTTAGGGAGAAATGGAATACCGGTGTATTTTTTTCTTTAAAGTACCGAGACCAGCCATATACTGTTTGTTTATGTTAAGATTTCCCTTCAGTGGTAAAATTCGATATGAATATTCAATACTTAAACGGGCACAGTTAAGACATTAAATATACATATACATATTGTATACAGTACAGTTTGCATACGGTAATATGTTTATGTTACGCGATTAAAAAATAAATAAATAAAACTGGAAGGTCCAGCACCACCATTATGTTTATATGGTTGTTTTTGTTGGTTGGTTGTTATTATGGTTATTAATAATACGATCTATAGTTGAAATCTGAGCCTAAATAAAAAGAAAAAGCAAGTGATTAGGTTTATGAGCAATCTAATTACTTATTCGTTTAAAACGCTATATAAAATAAAGTTTATTATTAATTTGCTGGACAGAGCGGTGAACATTATTATGCATAAGACAAAGATAACTATCCTGATCAGTTTAGAAATCTGTGTACACTGTAAGGTTTTTACTTCTTAAACTTTTAAAATACACGTTTTGAATAGAAAGAAATCCTCTTCCTGGTACAGTATGTATAGCAAACCAGCACGTCTTTTTTCTCCAATCAGAGGGGTGTCAGATAGTGTCAGCCAATCACCATTCTGCGTTGGGTAGCAACGGGTGACTGTTCTCAGGCGGAAGATGTAAACAGCTTAATGTTCGTGTTAAATAATTTTTTTAAATTCAATTAAACGGGCACAGTTAAGACATTAAATATACATATACATACTGTATACAGTACAGTTTGCATACGGTAATATGTTTATGTTACGCCATTAAAAAATAAATAAATAAAAATGAAAAGTCCAGCACCAGCTGGATTCAAACACACAACCTGCCAGCTGGTAGTCACGCACCTAGACCAGTAGGCTACAAGACAGCTCGCGTGAACAGGCAGGCGAAACAGCCCTACACAGCCCTGCCGCAGTACACGGACATAATCATACCGTTATTAAATTCTTTAGATACGCGATTCCATATTATATTCCCTTTTAATCAAATTCTAAAAGTATGCTTGTTGACTCCGGTATCACGTTAGTTAAAGACTTCGAAGCTTACAATGTTTAGGGAGAAATGGAATACTGGTGTGTATTTTTTTCTTTAAAGTACCAAGACCAGCTATATACTGTATGTTTACGTTCCAAAATTAATATTGTTTATGGCCTTCACACGCGTTACAGTATGCTCCTATTCTTTTTATGCTCAGCTACTAAGATTTCCCTTCAGTGGTAAAATTCAATATCTACAACGGGCACAGTAAAGATGTTTACAGTAAGTCTTTCTACGACAGACCAACGGACCACGAGTGCCCCTGTCGGTCAACCAATCACGCACCGCGGTACCCCGTGTCATCATACCTGCGGTACGTGTCTGTACCGCTCACTTTGAATGGCTGCATCTGTAGGAAAATCTGATCTCATTCACACAATCAGCCCAGGGAGACTACCAGGAAGCATTCAGAGTTGACTGCTTCACCTCCTCCCATTATGCCTGTATGTTGTCAATTGCCCCCTTGATATTGTAAGGCAAGGTTAGCATCACGACAGTAATGTTCAGCTTCAACAGCAAAACATTTAATGAACCAGTCTTCAAAGACTTGCCCAGTGACCCAAACCCTTTTGTTTGCCGTCCAGTGGACTGGTTACATATTTTTGTTCAACCCTTTTAGGGGACGGGAGTTAAGTGAGTGGTAAACAAGGAGAGACTTCATCTTATAATCACCTGCAGTGTTACTGCATAGCAAGAGCGACAATATGTCTTTATGTGCTTTAAACCCTGGAGCAACCTTTTTTTCCTTGCTGATGTAAGCCCTTAATGGAATCTGCTTCCAAAATAAGCCTGATTTGTCAGCATTAACTACTCACTGTGGTTTGTAGCCCATTGCGTTAATGAGTGTTTTTAATTCATCAGGAAATTTAGCTACAGCTTTTTGGTCAGCACAAGCACATGCAGTTTTTCACGTCTGATGAACCTTGCCAACCAGCCTTTACTTGCCTGAAATGGATCTGGCTCTGCAACATTTTCTTCCTCACAAAGATGCCCATAAATTGTGAGAACTTTAGTCCTAAGCACTAGGTTACTCAATCATGTTTTCTTCTTTGTCTCATGTGCTATATACAGTTAGAACATTTTTTCAGTAATTGGATCACAGCACTATGAATTTTATCAGCTTTCTTCTTTATCTTACATATAGTAGACTCACGCAGGTTGAAAGCCCGCCCTAAGGTTGAGGATCCTTCACCAGCGTCAGCATGACATAATATTTCCAACTTTGTTTCCAGTGTTAAGGAGGTCCTTTGTCTTTTCATTTGGGGTGCAGAGGTTGGAAAAGATGTTGATGGCAAATCCATAATAAGAGCAGCAGCTATAGCAGGAACAGATGTAAATGGTAAACACGACACACAAGTAGCACAGACCTGCAAACCACGGTGGCAAGTGCGTAATTGAAAGCAGAGTGATGTGTTTGGCTGGGCTTTGGTGAGAAGAATCTTGTCTATGGTTTGTGTGGTGTGTTTTGGCAGGCTTCTGGGCATTTCACAAGAATTTGCTCTACTGCCACAAATCACATACAAATGTTTTTTTTTCACATAAAGAGGATACTTGGAAGAAAGGGGTCAGTCACAAAAAAGCAATGAATGAATATATTATACATACTGTATATGGCTGGTAGTGGAACCTAAAATAAAAAAAATGCATAACAGTATTCCACCTTCTTTGTAAACATTTTATGCATCAAAGCCTGTAATTCAATCACTTACTGTATTTATTTTGGAAACATTTTGACGTGCTCATTCTAACTATTATAAGTTGTTATACTTTATGAAAAGCTATAATGTTTTACCCTTTTCTATGAATACCTACTTTCATTATTTCAGTAAAAGATGTGTACTTTTTAGACTGCTTAATAGGGCATATAATATGGTATTGAGTAACTAAAGAAGTTAATAACAATATTTATTTAAGGAACATCTTGTTTCTTGCCACTCTCCCATACAGGCCAGATTTGTGGGGTGCTTTTGTTATTGTTGTCACATGCAGACAATGACCAGTCCTTGCCATAAAGGCCTGTAGCTCATTCAAAGTTGCCTTCAGCCTCAGGGTAGCCACACTGATCAGTTTCCTTCTTGCTCAGTCATCCAGTTTGGCGGGGCGGCCTGATTTAGGCAAGGTCTAGGTTGTGCCATGCACCTTCCACTTCTTAATGATGGCCTTGACTGTGCTCCATGGGATACTTAAAGCCTTGAAATCTTTTTATACCTATTTCCTGCCTTTCCACAACTTTATCTTGAAGTTCTTTTGAAAGCACCTTTCCATCCATAGTAGATTGTTTGCTTCAATATGCACTTCCAAGCATTGGGATCCTCTAGAAATAGCTGCCAATTAGTTTGTTGTATGATCTGTAAGGTGATTGGTTATACTTGAAAAAGTTTAAGCTATGCAATTGTAAGGGAGGTGTTCACTTATATAAATATGGTGTTTTACTTTTGTAATATTAATTAATTTTCAGAATGTTTTAGAATTTTATTTTCACTTGAATAATGTGGGTTATTGTGTGTAAATAAAAATGGAACAAACCTAATTTAATTTGTTTTTATTATACAAAAAAGGGTACACATTTTTTTGGGGTGGTGACTTTCTGTACCCACTGTAATTGAGCAGAAAGTCACCTTGCTCTTACAAGGGGCTCTGTTAGCAGAGTTTGTGTCAACACACTGCATCCTTTTGAATTGATTTTTATCACCTTATCACCTTTGTTTGTGGGTGTGGGGGTTTTATCCCTTCCTTGGTTTAACATCTGGTACATCCCCAGTAAACCAAGTGACTAAAACCCTCTATCATTGAAACGTCTGCCTTGCGCTATTTCTCAAACTGCTCCAAAGTCGGGCACAGAGTAACATTCTCTAAACTGAAAACCACGATAGACACCACAATTACAATATGCAGTACCATTATACCTGTAATACAAAGGACCACTACAAACTAAAAATATCAGCTTCGCAAAAGAGATCAAAGATCCTGAACAAGGCCCCAAATATGATACATCCCCACTATAGTTATGGCAAGGTTAAAGTGGGAAGCTGATTTTTTAAACACTTTTTAAAGAAAATCAAAAGTAAGTACTTATGATATGTCCCTGCTTCACCTGAAGAAGGCTCCACGGCCGAAACGTTGTGTTTTTTCTCTCTTCTTTTTTTCGGCATGGAATAAACCTATTACTTGTTCCTTTCTAACTTAGACATTGTATGACATTGAAAGCTATAAGAAACGTTTTTAGATAGACACCACTTATTGTGCACTAAAAGCAGGTTGTAGTTTGCTCTCACGAGGCACCAGCTCTGTAGGGGTTTGGGCATTTACTGGGACAATTATTAAATTGAACTTGGTAATAACTTCTACATTAGATACTCAAAACAAGTACATAACTCTTAGGAATTAAATTGATATCAACTGGTTTGAATTCCCGAGCTGTAATGCGGTGAAGTTGAATACTCATCCAATCTCTGAGGATTCAGATCTCCTGTGGGCACAAAGAAACAGTTGCAGGCTTGTTGCTGTCCAATCCGCGCTCCCTGGCTCCGTGCCAGGCTGTGCTGTGCGGCTTGCGACGGTGCGCTGCTGATGCTCTCTGAAGACCAGCTAGTTAGTTTTGGCTGAAACTAGCAAGAGTTTGTGCACAGGAGAAAAGATGACTTTGGGTTCCAGCAGGTCAGGAAGAGGACCGGTTTGTTCCTGATGAAGCGCTAGTTCTGAATAGTGATCCAGCTGTCCACAGTTCCGACCTGTTCACGAGGCTTGCTGCTGGTGCTAACCTCGGGTGGATCCTCTGGTTACTCTCTGGCAACCTCTCTAGACTCTTAGAACAGAGGAAAGTTCTGGCACTCGGACACACTGGCCGTTCTGTGGTTGTCTGGGCTGAGTCTGTCCCTTATCAAAAGTAAACATCTTTAAGTCAGCCTGCATGAATAGCTTCTCTGTGGCGCAGAGAGAAGAGAGAGGCCTCATTTGGGAAAGCACAGCAACACTTAATTCTGTCTTATTAACAAGCATTGCTGCTACACAGGTGATTTTTCTTTCTTGTGATCAGGTTTGAATTTTGTGAAATCTGTAAGTTAAAATAATTTTGCCAATGCAATACGAAATGTATACACAAAAAAAAATTACATTCTTCCCTTAAAACCAGGAATTTAAACCAGGAATTACTTGGCATAAGCTGCATCAGTGACTACTGAGAATGTGTATTGATGGACAGTGAAATTAAAGCCCACTTCCCTTTCCCCTACTGGGAGATGATAATGCCATGGCTGGCACAAAACAATCTATCCTTTCCGAGCATCCTGGAGATGGTCTGGAGGTTCATTCATTTATGTTATCACTAAAAGACCTGCTGATCTCCTTCACACCACAGGAAGTGTGGAGAATGTGATTTTTTTCTGTGTGAAAAATGTTTAACTATCTAAACCCGTTTTTTATAGCTTTTAAAGCCATGCAATGTCTATTTTACGCAGAGAAAAGTTCTGATTCTTATTTTTGATTTTCTTGAAAAGTTAAAAGAATCAGTTGTCCATCATGCCATACAATATTATGTTAATTTTTTTATGTTTTTGAGAGACTTCAGAACACTTTGACTGATGCATAAAAAATGTAGCATAATGTATTCTCGTGTTATGAAATTGCTTACACCTTGGATCTCCTTTTTTCAAACTAAGGTTTCTAAAAATGCAACCGGGTACTAGATATTGTTTAAATAAAAATTGTGAAATGTTTTCACAAATTGCGATCTTTAAAATTCCTTTGATTTGAAGGCTCTGTGTCATTTTTTGCAAAGTTATTGACATCTGAAACGTCTCATATGTAAGTGTTTTAATAAGAAATTGAAGGTTATGAAAACAGGTGAAAACAAATGATTGAAAAAGATACAAGAAGTTTGAAATTATTAATTATTAGTAATACAGTTAATAATGATCAGATACATTATTATAATTTCACTGGTCTGTTTAGTACCCCATTGTTATTCTCAATTATAATTATAATATAAAATTTCATATTATGGCTTGTTGTAAAGGCTTGTGTTGAATTGCCCCACTGGGATGAATAAAGTATTTTAAATTGAATTAAATTAAACCAGTTGAACTGTTTTTTACTCCCAGTGTTGGCGGTATTCACGTTTGTGCATTCTCATTTTTATTTTATTATTAATATAATTTAACATTGAATACATATATAAAAACTATAAATAATTGTAAATATAGTGTACATAATATTTCCTTATTTTTTTAAGGAGTCTTTCTCCTTTAGGTCATCATCTGAGAGATTTGGGTTCAATTCTTGCTTAGGGCACAAGAAGAAAACCTTGTGAATGAATTGAACCCAGATCTCTCAGATGATGACCTTTCCAATTTGGATAAATCCTATCTAAACATGCACAGTAGAGAAATTAAATTAAGCAATCGTTTCACTAACAATTAATGCATCATATGTGCCACCTGTTAAGCATCTTTCGCCTGTGAATCACATACTGTGGCAACCTGCAGCCCCAATCCCACATTACAGGGTTTTACCATGCATTTCGAATGGCTACATCTGTAACTCCAATCAGGTTTGGTTTGGATGGTCATGAAGTAGGGGCTCTCACCTGGCACAAGCAGCAAGTACCAACTTCTCCAGCCTCCTCTCTCTTTTCTCTACTTGCCAGCTTCTTGTTTCTTCCTTTCTTATCTGTGCTTTTAATGTGCTCTTATACTGTGTATGTCTGTACTGTTCCTTGATAATCATTAATCCACAACTTACCTAGATATACTAGGGTAAATTTTATAATGTTTTCTGCTCAAGAGACACCCCAGACCTTACCAAACATCCTCTCTGCATTGAAGTTAGAAGTTTTTACTCTTCCAAGTGTCACAAACCTTATCTAAAATCTAAGAGACACTTCTCAGTCACTTAAAGCTGTAACAATACATTCCTCATTTGTATATTACTCTACTAACACATTTGGTTTCTCCTTTAAAGCAGGAAAGTTTAATTACTTAAATAAAAAGGAGATGTCCTGATTACTTTGGATTTCAGACTGTGTGTTCAATAAAAGAAGTCTCTATTTCTTTTAATTTGTAATGCATTATGTAAATAACTGGGTTAAATATTTTAGGAATTATACATTTACCCTGTTGCTTGTGCAGTGTTCTTGCTAGTATTTTTATGGATTTAGCCCCTGATTCATACTAACTTTGTTTTAGGAACTTTATTTTGTTTCTACTTCTAAAATTTGACATGTATTTCTTTCAATTCATATGTTGTATGAGTAGGTAATTTTTTTATGTTTTCATTCAGATTATAACTCCCTCAATTTGATTTGCCTTACATCCTTTTAATGTGAGCAAATAGAAATAAGGTCCATTCTAAGCACTGCTTTAGCTGCATCCTGTAGTATTGCTGGAGACACCTCTTCTGTATTGTTATTTGATAGAAACATTTCAATCTCATGTTTAATTTGCTCTTTAACATCATTAGCATTGAAAATACTACAGTGCATCTTTCACGCATTCATTTTTACCACATTTAGGTCTAATGTCAGATAAACTGGTGCATGGTCATATAAATCTGAGGTTCCAATTTCACAATTCTTTAATAAATCTTTCTAGTTTATGCATAAGGAAGTAATCTATTCTGCCAAAGAAAAAGTAATAGGTTTATGCCATGCTGAAAGGAGAAGAAAGGAAACACAGGTAACAGGTAAAGATCTCTCCCTACAATGAATATACCTAAGTCTTCAATAGATCTATTCACATATTTCTCTAATGGTTTAAGTTTCCTTTTGTATTTCTTAGAGGCATCCAAATTTGGATTTAGATCAAAACATACAGCTATTAAAGCAAGTACTTTTTTGAAAAAAAAATGTCGCTTCCTAGTGATGCATAGATATAGTGACTGAAGACCCTTCTATTTTGCCTTTAACAGGGATATTTTGTTAAGAATCCTTCTTTAAAATCTTCTCTGTCTTTAATCTCAGACATATACTCAAAATTAACATTTGTCATTATGAATATGGCTACACCCCTATTACATACTTTTTAATGTGAACAATAGAACACTTTATTAAAACCATTCCATTTCACATGCTCGATCTCAAATAAATGGGTCTCCTGGAGCTGGAGAAATGCCTTCTGGAAAAGATTTTATGTGAGTGACTTTTAGTCTATACGAATTTCATAGCATACTTTAAAGCATACAACATATTCTTTCTAGTTTACCAGTCTTTTTAAATCTGTTTTTCTCACTTTGTTTTCACTGTTTGAAAAGACTAGATCAATACAGCATTATCTATATTAGGTTTGTAAGTTAGAAAGCAGTTTTCAGCTATGTCTTGCTTTTCATCTATTGATCTACTGATTTTTTTCCAAACTTTTCTCAAATGATAAGCACCTGATACATACATTCCTGATTTAAATCTGCAAAAATGCATTAACATTGAAATGGGAATTGGCAGATATTCAATTGGTATTAGATTGATATTGGAATTGGCAGTCTGAATGTGACTCTGTTCATTTCAATTCATTTTTTTTTGTATAGCTTGGACCCTATTGCGGTGCTTGATACAAGATGTTAGAAAGAGAGATATATAAAGTGGAGAACAGAAGCTAAATTTATTTAGCCAAGTCGCGTGGCCAATATTTGTGGTCAAGAGGAAGCGTGGGTCTAGTATCCGGGATATCACAAGACAAACTGTTTGTCAGGCGAAAAAGGTTAGCAAAGGGAGCTCTGTGAGAATTAACTCAATACGGAGCAAGGAGGAGCAGGTGAGGAGCCCTTAAGTAGGGAGTTGCCTGGAGGTGTGGTGCAGGACGAGGGATGTGGTTGGGTAATTAGGATGTGTGTCTGTGGGAAGTAGCAGGGGCTTGTGTCTGATTATTGGATGCCATGACAATTTTATTTGGACTATATCATGAAACATTGCAATAATCTTGTCTGGATATAATGAGGGGGTTATCAATTAGTCACCGTTCTCTTTCAGTGTTTTTCATTATATGTCTGACCCATAAAAATGTGGATTGCTTGATTCCTCAGTGTTAAGTTTCAGTCTTTTATGATTCTAGAAGTTAAATGCCAGTAGAAGTTAAACAGCTTCTAATTGAATAGTTTTACCATGATAGCCTTCCTGAATCAAAAACATTTTTATGTAAACACCCAATAAGGTTTACAGTAACCAATTCCATGTCTCTTTAAACAAAATTATGTATGAATAAAAGAAACAATGAGTAAGTAAAGCACATGGAAAGTGAAAAACTTAGTAAACCCCTAGTTTTATTAACTCAAGGGAATTGTTCATATCAGCTGCTTAAATAATTAGATGGGTCTTGGGTGCTTGGGAGTTTGGAAGGCCCCACCATATATAAAGATCAGAAACAATTTGAGTTTGGTCTTCACCATATAGGTGTGTTGAAACAAGTCTTGACATGATCAATAATGACATCTCTGAGGAGCTCAGCAAATTTTATTCTAATGTATTTCAATCAATAGTATTCTCAGGGCACGTTACATGAAATATACAAAAAATAAATAATTAAATAATATATAAATTATTAAATGAAAAAGAATAATGTTAGTAACTGAAGGTCATTGAGAACATGAAATTCTTGAAGCAATATTTAAAAACATCAGACGGTGATTAGAGGTTCGTTTTTTAATATGATGAGGAAGTGTAAGGGGCTACCATGGAAAAGCCTCAGTCCCCTAACATAAATGGAAGTAAAAGAACTGGGATGAATGGGGATAGTAACTCTTGAACGTACACAGGAGACTGAAGTTGTTACATCATAGTTACAGTTTTAACCCAACCCAAATGTTTTAAAACTTTTTTAAATTACCACAACTAATTTCACTCTGAGATATAGTATGCCACCATCAATGAGACTTCGAAGGTCTGAGTTAAACCTCTGTCTACTCTGAGTTTTCTTTTATAGGGTATTTAAAGTCTTTAAAATCCTAGTGAGAATACAAGGTTTGTGTCACAGTAAGGTGAACCCTCTGGGTGAGGAATGTTCCTGCCTCGTGTACGACTACGCCACATAGCAAATCGGACAGGGCGCTAGGCTCCCCTTATTTCTCCACAGGTTCAGTTTATCTCCCAGAATCACCAATGCACTCACAGACCAGTAATAGACATTAGTATCAGTTAAGTTCCCCTTTTTATTTTCTACATACATCAACAGAATCTATTATTCTAAGAAGGAAAAAAAAGGAACATCCACAACAACAAGAAAATAGTTCAAAGAGGCACAATGAAATCCAGAGAGACACCAGTCCTTTTTTTGTAAAGTACTGAAGGGAGGCCACTACCAAAGTTCTTCTTAATATCGGTGGAAGTTATTGATAGCTTGGAAAGGAACAATCACTTTAAGGAGAGGAGTGCTCCCCCAGTTCAATTTCCTGATCTCCGTTCAGGTTACACTAGAAATCCTCCCACTAGCTATACTCTATTTCCGCTCAGTTTGTATCCATTAGCTGGGCCAGTTTCTTTGTCCTTTGCCTTCAGGTATTAAAAAGTCTCTTTACAGTACCTTTGTTACAATGCCAATGTCTCCCGTAGTTGTCAATTCCTGGATTAATAGGTGCTGCCTGTGTCGTCTCCAGGGACCAGTGTGAATGCCGAGACCCCTCTGTCCTGTCTCAGGTGTTTTTATCCTTCTGCTTAGCCAATCCCTTTCAGGGGGTTTTCCACAGTCCCTGGCAGAATCGGGTTTGCCCAGTATTTTTCCAGGAGGAAGCTTGTGTTGTTTGAGGACTGTCGGGGTGCTGAGCTAGGTGCCATGGGACCTTATCAGTTCATTGTTCACTCTCCTGCTCTCTCTTCTCCTCCCTTAGTCTGGCTTAACTGGCTCAGCGACTCCTCACACCTCCAAGTCTCGATACCTAATTGTTCCTGCTAGGCGGTATTCATTGGGACAACTGCAGTCGCCCCCCCCCCCCGAGTGAGAGGCAACATTGACACCACCCTGGAAATCAACATAACCTAATCACTCCCAGCCTTTCACTGCCTCAATAGCCCACATCCTGCAACACTAATCAACATAACCCAATCAATCCCCGCCCATGACTGCCTCAATGCCCCACATCCTGCCACATTTGCTGTATTTGGAATGTCTCTATATTATACAGAAAACATGAGAAGTATAAGATGTACTTCCTACATACTTTTGGAGAAATAACATCTAGAGATCAAATGGTAAAATTAATTTTCAGACCTAAATGAATCAGAGTAGAGTGTGATAAACTGAGTCTGAAAGCACTGATCCATATGGTCTTGCCTGATACTGTTGATCTTCTTCTGAAAACAATCAAGGAATCTGTTATACAGCTCAACACAGGGAGTCAAAGAGGGAGTTCTAATCTGGTTTAGATGTCGATTTACTGTCCTAAAGAGATATCCTAATACGACTGTTCATTTCATCTATTCCTAGAATGGTGTCTATGGAAGAAAAGTGAAAACCACTGCTCTCTAAAAATCATTGCTGCCTGACTGAAGCTTACCAAAGAACACAATGATGACCCACAAGCCTCTGGATGTACGAGCAAAAAGTAGAACTCTTTGGCCTCAATGAGAAGCATTACGTTTGAAAAAGCAAACAAACATTGTTTTCAATAAAAGAACCCTCTTTCCAACTGTGAAGCATAGTAGCCATCCATCTGTGATGTGACACCGAATGGAAAGTGGGTCTTGCGGCAAGATAATGATCTTAAACATACAAGCAGATCTACAAATAGTGGCTGCAACAGATAAAGTCCACATTTTACAGTGGTCTAGTCCTTAACCCCATCGAAATGTTATGGCAGGACCTAAAGTGATTATCCATGTAAGGCCATCCTCAAATGTCACAGAGTTCTATAATGAGACATGGGTCAAATTTTTCACAAAAAAGATTAAATATTCAGTTGCAATCATTGCTACTCAAGGTGGTGCCACCAATTACTGAATGTAAGGGTTCATATTCTTTGTTACACATGATATTGAATGTTGGATCACTTGAGGATAAATACATATATTCTTATCATTGAAGAATCACGTTTTACATATGTTTAATCAAGTTAACTTGATATATTATGTGGACTTTGATTAAAATCTAATAACATTTTCATAACATTTTAACAATAATATTTTCTACAAAACCAACTATGTAAAACCACTTCAGTAACCCTATCTGTGGATGGGACTGTACTTGAGTTTCAATCTACTGTAAATTTAAGAACGTGGGGGCTGATCCAGGCCTGACGTTTGACCCATATGTGCAACATATTGTGAAAACATCATTCTTCTACCTCATAAATATTGCCAAACTATGCCCTATGTTATCACTAACTGTTGCTGAAAAGCTAGTCAAAACTTTCTACTTTAATTTTCAGGCAAATTGATTACTGTAACTCCCTATTTGCTGGGGTAACTAAATCCACATTGAACAAACTATGGTATAACCAGTATTTGGTGGAATCTGCAGAATCCTGAATAGGTCTAATGATAAGTGATTACATTACTCCTATTCTGGATTCTTTGCACTGGCTTCCTATCAGGTTTTGTTTTAAAATCAAAATTCTCGTGCTAAGCTATGCTGCTCTATGTGAGATTGCACCTCAGTATTTGTATGAGTAACTATCACCCTATTGTCCACTTTTGCTCATGTAATTCTTGTCTCCTGTCTGTCCCACAAGCTTGTCTACTCTATGGCTTCAGCTGCTATGCACCAAAGCTCTAGAATTGTATCCCAATGGATATCAGAGAGTGACCTTCTCAAAAGCTCAAGTCTTCAACATTTGCTAGGCTTTCCAAGAAATACCTCTCATTAGGGATTTCCAGATCAAAATAAAATCAGATTGAAGCCTATTATTATTTTAAGCACTAAATGCAGAACAAAAAATCAACAAACAAATCAGAGCAAGACTCATGGTGTGAGAGATGATTTTAAACACAAATAGAACCAGAGATGAAAAGTTAACATTTCTGTTTTTGGAGAACTCCTAGACAGTGTTTTGAACTCCAGGGATTTCCACAATCACTGTTTAAAATTATTTATACATTGTGTAGGGGTTTTGTGCATTTGCTGGGACAATTATTAATTGTAGCAGTAAGTCACAAAATGATTCTTCAATGGCTATTAGAAAACCGACCTTGCGGAACAACTCGAAGCAAAGCACACACATGGATACTAACACACGAGAATATAAATACATAAAATGTGCATATAAACATAACAGATCTTTAAGTGAGGGTTAGCAGAATACAAAAGGCATATATTCAATCATAGTTCAGGTGGGTAGCTGCGTCAGCATGCGTAGGCTGCAAAGGAACAAGTAATAGCTTTATTCCATCCTGAAAAAAAGAAGAAAGAGAACACAACGTTTCGGCCGTGGAGTCTTCTTCAGGTGTGAGTCTTCACAACTGAAGAAGACTCCACGGCCGAAACGTTGTGTTCTCTTTCTTCTTTTTTTCAGCATGGAATAAACCTATTATATATTCAATCATGAAGAGTTACAAATACCAAGAGACACATACATTCAGTATACCATTCATTTATACAGTTTCATTAATGAGCTTTGATTACAACTTCTACACTGGATACTCCAAAGCAAGGAGGCAATGGAGCAGCAAACTTAATTCCTGTATTATTAAAAAGCCTTGCTACTACAATTGCATCTTAACAAGTCTGCACGTTGTAGTGGCAATGCTTGTTAATAAGACAGAATTAAGTGTTGCTGTGCTTTCCCAAATGAGGCCTCATCTCTCTGTTCATCTCTGTGGTGCAGCCACAGAGAAACTATTCATGCAGGCTGATTTAAAGATGTTTTCTTTTGATAAGGGACAGCTCCCAAATGGGGATTCACTTAGCTAAGCCTGGCTATCATGATCAATGGTCATCCATTGGCGCCTATCTGTCTAGGGAGTGCCAGATGGACATCTGGACTGCATTCCTAAGTGTCAGGAGTAAGTGACTCATATCTCACCTTGATCAACCAATCAGGGACTGGTAGGGCCGAGTAATCCACGTGGGACTCTGATGCCCAGGAAACTTTCAGCCAATGAACGAGCTGAAGTACCTCCAGGTAAAAACAGGCAACACAGAGGGCCTGAGAGACTATTGTGGACTTTTCTAAAGGGAATTCAAAGGATAATTCCAGGGCAGGACGGCCCAGGAGCAGAAGGCTCCCAAGGGCAGGTCATTCTCGCAGCACGCCTCCTGACCATCCTGAGACTCAGCCCGGACAACCACGGAATGGCCAGTGTGTCCGAGTGCCAGAACTTTCCTTTGTTCTAAGAGTCGAGAGCGGAGGTTGCCAGAGAGTAACCAGAGGATCCACCCAAGGTTAGCATCAGCAGCAAGCCTCGTGAACAGGTTGGAACTGTGGACAGCTGAATCACTATTCAGAACTAGCTCTTCATCAGGAATGAACCGGTCCTCTTCCTGACTTGCTGGGACTCACAGTCATCTTTTCTCCTGTGCACAAACTTAAGGCTAGTTAAAGCCAACACTAACTAGCCGGTCAATGAACATCAGCAGCGCATCGTCGCAAGCTGCACAGCACAGCCTGGCACGGAGCCAGAGAGCCCGCAGGAGATCTGAATCCCCAGAGATTGGATGAGTATTCAACTTCAATGCATTACAGCTCGAGAATTCAATTGTTATCCCAACCAGTTGATATCAATTTAATTCCTAAGAGTTGTGTACTTGTTTTCAGTATCTAATGTAGAAGTTGTAACCAAGTTCATTTACGAAACGGTCTAAATGAATGATATACTGAACGTAAGTCCTCTTGATATGTGTAACACTTCGTAACTGACTGAATATATATATACCTTTTGTATTCTGATAACCCTCTCGATAAGATCTGTTAAGTTTATATGCATATTCTATGTATTAATAAATGTATCCTCGTGTATTAGTACCTGTGTGTGCGTTGTTTGAGTTATATCGCATGGTTGGATTCTAAAGCCATCAAAAGAATCAATTTCATGATTTACTGCTACAATTAATAATTGTCCCAGTGTAATGCCCAAATCCTACAGAACTGGTGCCTTCAGAGAGCACACTACAACGTAAAGAGATTTCATGGAGTTGAGATTCATAAAAAGCACAGCAAATACACTGCACACAATTCCTTAAGTCAAGTAAGTGTTGTTTTATTCAACAGTCATTAATTTAAGGAATTTGGACCTGTGTATAATATTTGCATGGCATCAGATCAATGATTGAGGATATTTGCAATATTGACTTAGCTCATTAAATCCAACATAAACCTATGCTCTAACAAATCTTCCCTATGGGAACATGGCAGTAAACCTGTTTCTACAAACTAAAGCTTGCTGTTCTTTGGTTTAAATATTTTAATGTCTAGTCAGGGAAATGTCTAGGCCCTTAGCTCTTTCTTTCCAGATAAGATGAAAAAAGCAAGTGGAAGTTTGAAAGTGAGCAGATACCCTGCATTTTTTATCTTTATTTTACTTTTTTTTTTTTAAAGATAGCTACTAAAAATATGCAAATATGCAAGCTTTCTGAATACAGTATGTAATGTTAACGTGTAGGTGTGTAAAAATATATTCTGATAAGATAAGATCTTATGAATATATTTTTTTATAAATAGATACTCGTATTTCGTTAAGGTTTATGCTAATAACTCAACAGGGTTATTTATATTACCATATGTTCTAAGTGATTGCAAGCATGTTTTTCAATTTATTCGGGCAATAAAACCTACCCACTATATATGTGTAGTGGCAAGGCTTATCTCAGTGGTGCTAGACACCGAAAGGCCATCCCATGTGGTTAAGATTTAATGTGTTTTTCTGTCTGATAGAGTTTCCTGATAAGGAACAAATCCCAGGGCTGAGATTCTCCAGCCACCCTAATGAATGGTCATCTCTGGTGCCTTTCTGTCTTGACAATTCCAAGGGAGAGTCACATTCCAAAGTGTTTACAACCTTAAGGTCAGAGAGCATTGTTACTCATCCTCCACCTTGATGAGCCAATCAGGAACTGGTAGGGCAGGGTAACCCCACGTGGGTCTCGAATGCCCGCCAAACTTTCAACCGATGAATGACTGTAGTTCCTCCAGATAAAAGAAGCAGCAAAAAGGCCCAGAATGCACCCCTCCAGGACATTCTCAGACTCAGCTCAGACAATCACATGACGGCCACTGTGTACGAGTGCCAGGACTTTACTTTGTTCTAAGAGTCGAGATCGGAGGTCGCCCATGCATAACCTAAGGATCCGCCCGAGGTTAGCCCAGCATCAAGCCTCGTGAACCGCCAGTACCCCACAGTGAATGCTCACCTGATAAACGAGTGAACTACGGTTAGAACTTTTGACAGCTGAATCTCAGTATTCAGGACTAGAGCTACATCGAGAACGAACCGTTCTTCTTCCCGTCTAAAGAGTGACTTGCTCGGACCTGCAATCACTTTTCATGTGCACAAAATTAGCTAGTTCAGCCTGGACTAACTAGACAGGTCCTCAGAGAGGCCCTGTCAGTGCGCCACAGCAGGAATCTCTCCCTTGTCTCCCACACCTCCAGCCGCACCAGGACTGGCTGGCACTGAGCCAGAGGACTCTGATTGGAAGCAGGAACAGCCTGTACATGGGAGATCTGAATCCACATGAATAGGATGAGTATTCAACATTCTACATTGCAGCTCGAAAATTCAATTGTTACCTCAACCCAAGTTGATGTCAATTTAATTCCTATGAGTGATGTACTGGCTTTTTGAGGTGCTAGTGTAGAAGTTCTAATCAAAGCTCATTAACGAAACGGTATAAATGAATGGTATACTGAATGTACGTGTCTCTTGGTATTTGTAACTCTTCGTGATTGAATATATACCTTTTGTATTCTGCTAACCTTCACTATAAGATCTGTTATGTTTATATGCACATTTTATGTATTAATAAATGTATTCTTGTGTATAAGTATTCGTATGCATTGCTGGGTTGTTCTGCAAGAATAGCCATAGACAAATCATATTGTGATTTAGTGCTACAATTAATAATTGTCCCAGTACATGCACAAAACCCCTACATGTGAAATCTCACTGGTAGGATACAGTAGGACACTGGTAGGCTCCATGTAGAACTCATGTACTTTGTTAGATTCTTCCATGATTTTCCTGATTTAACAAACTGCCTGAGTTATGTTTGTTTCATGGTTATAACAATTTTGGTCTTAAAACATATGATGCTTTGAAAAATTGAATGCCAAACTTTTTACTACTGTCAGATGAACCTCCCTTGGTTCTGTGTATGTGATGTGTATTCTATTCAATATAGACAGCAGCCACTGCACCCTACAAATCACAATTGACAACCCACTGAAACTAAGCAGGTGTGAGTCTGGTCAGTACCCGGATGGAAGACCTCCTTGAAAAACTAAGGTTGCTGCCGGAAGAGGTGTTAGTGGGGCAAGTAGGAGGTGCTCACCCTGCAGCCTATGTGGGTCCTAATGCCCCAGTATAGGGACTGGGACACTATTCTGTAAAAAGGCACCATCTTTACGTCGGATGAGACGTAAAACCAGAGATCCTGAATCTCAGTGGTTATTAAAAATACCAGGGTGTTTCTCAAAAAGAGTACAGGTGTCATCCTGAAGTCCTAGCCAAATTCCCCCCTGGCCTTACCAATAATGGCCTCCTAATATCCATTTATAATTTGGCTTCATCACTCTCTTTTCCTCCCCACTAATAGCTAATGTGTGGTGACCAAACTCAGGCACTATGGCTGTGGTCTGATCATCAAGGTGGGTGCTACACATTGGTGGTGGTGGAGGGGAGTCACTATTAATTGTCAAGCGCTTTGAGTGGAATGTCCAGAAAAGTGTTATATAAGTGTAAAAAAATATCATTATGATTATTATAAGTTCAGTTTAGATCAGTTAAATTAAAACATTTTAATCTCCTGGGAAATTTTTTTTTTCACAGAAGACAACAATACATCAAAATGAACATCATCAACAAAGAATTCAATACAACGGTATGTCAGAAGTTATTAACAGTGAGTTAGTTTAAAAATGAGATTCCAGAGGGGATGATTAGATTAGATATTTTTTCCTATTTGCAAAGGGCATGAAAGATTTCCAGAAACTATTACTGTTACACCTAGCATGATAGAAGTGTCTCCCATATGGGAGTTGTGTAAATTCAGTGCAGGGGATGTACTACACACTTCATAATGCTCCTAACCTTCTTTAGAACACTATGTTTGTACAGAGCGTATAGGTTGATCTGATTTGCCCCAGGATTTTTGGTGCTTACATTCAGTATTTTTTTAAAAATCTCACAGATTGTCATATTGGTGTTGCCGAACCAACAAAATAGTCTTTCAATAAAAAAATGTAATAATGATGTCACAACAGTACATCAACAGTCTCAAATACTCGTAGCCATCTACACTCTGACCATTAATCACAGTGTGTTGGAGGTGGGGGTTCTTGAATTTTTCCTAAAATGTATTAGATCTTTTTGTTTAAAAACATTTAACATCAAAGACATGTTATCACACCATTTAATAAAATTGTTTAGAATGGCTCTATGGTGATTTATTGGACCTTTTGATTAAGTTGATCCAGGCTGTGTCATCAGCACATTTAATAAAACATCTATGTTTGTTCTCACAATTTGCCAGTATACTAGTATAAATATAATAGTATAAAATGTACAATACAGTGGGGTGTACAGTGTTCCAGTAGAAGTGTCATGCATATTAGATAATTTGTGCTATTATCACAGGGGATGAAAGATTTCCAGAAACAATTATTGTTACACTTAATGGCATAGAAGCATCTCCCAGAGGGAACTGTGTAAATTCACAGTGGAGGGAATGCATTACACACTCTTTACTTTTGGTTTGTTGTGACCTTGTTTGTTACAAAGTCTAGAACCCATCTAATTAAGTTATTGGCATTCAATGAGAGTTCCTGTGCTAACAAGAGTGGTTGTATTGTATTAAAATCAAATCAGGAAATAAGGTTCAAGAATCTGGTTATTTCATTGTCTTCTCTCTTTACTCTTTACTTCCTTTGGATGCAGATATAACCAAGTGATGAGGTAGGCGTACAGGAGTTGGGAATAGTGACCTTGCACAGATACTGTAGGTAGTGAGATCCTCATTGCCACTTGCAGTACTCTCGACATATAAATACCTCTTGAAACCCTCTCATTATAGTTTTTCTAATTTGTAGAAATATACTTTTAAAAAGGAATCCTGTGTGTTCCTTCTGTGTGCACCAATGACAACAGACAACTATCTGTGGAGCTGCCAGTACTAGGAGGGACCTGCTAGATGTCTAGTCGCCCAATGCATTTTATGGGAGTTTTTAAGCCAATGATATGACTGTGAGTGATCATAGTCAGTTGTTATACCCGCCCCCCTGTATTTATAATAATAATAATAATAATAATTGCTTACACTTATATAGCGCTTTTCTGAACACTCCACTCAAAGCACTTTACAGGTAATGGACTTCCCTCCACCACCACCAACGTGCAGCATCTACCTGGATGATGCGACGGCAGCCATAGTGCACCAGAACACTCACCACATATCAGCTATCAGTGGGGAGGAGAGCAGAGTAATGAAGCCAATTCATAGATGGGGATTATTAGGAAGCCATGATTGGTAAGGGCCAATGGAAAATTTGGCCATTTGATGTTAACCTGTAAGTCTTGGCAGGCAGTGTTAAGTATTAGCTACTGATTGGCAGGGATAGGTATTAAATATTAAGAGAGGGTAACACAAATTCCAGGGGGTCAGTAAGGTCCTGTGTGTACTTTGTAATGTGTTGCTTCACTGGTCTCTCTCCAGATTTGTAGTACCAAATATTGCCATCCCCACCTCTTCATGTGCTTATGGAGCTGTTATGCATAGTTAAGCAAACAATATCCATATTTTTTAGTTTCAAAATTATGCAATTTGGTCTAGTAACAGAATGACCAAAATCTGATCCTAATAAACCCAATTTTAAAAATAAAGCAATTTTTCAAGCCCCCCAAAGAGAACAAATTAAAAAAATAATTAAGAACAGTATTAACATTAACCAATGGCAAATTATTTTAAATGTTCTGGTAAATATTTAAGGATTTGAAGAATGATTTTTCACTTATTTTGTTGTACTCTTACCCATTTTGGAACTGGAATTTGTTTATTTTCACAGTCACAATGACAGCAATGGCACACCCGCCCAGCTACCAGAACTATTTATCATTTAGACAGTACTCAACAGTAAATTTTCTTTTGACTAGAGGAGTAGAACATCAGAATGGCAGCAGACTAGAGCAGGCCATTCAGCCCATCAAAATCAGGCTGTTGCTGTAAACTGAGTACTGGGCAAGGACGAAACTTGCGAGAGATGCCATTGTGAGCCTAATGGCTTGTAGGTAAGGGATATTGGTCAGGAGAAAAGTTCTGATAGTTAAGATGTACAAGATGTATCAGTAACTTGCTAGATCATGGTTTCTATGGAAACTAAGAAAGCTAGGCAAGGAGGCAGCTTATAAGGGAAGTCAGGTCCATCAACAGCAATTTTGAAAGAGCTAAAGATTTCAAATACTATTTCAAAATTAATGGGGAACGATGTATAAAATAGGCAGGGATTAAGTTATCCTGTACTAGATTACAGGATCTAAATTTAAATTAGATTAAATTTAAAGTAAAGCAGTTATAGAGAGTTACAATTATAGCTATTTCCAAACATGCTGTTCTTCTATATAACACAGATTTAGCCATTCAAAATGTACATCATTTGAGCTACAGGCAGCCACAATTGCGTAATTCGCTGGCCAAAGATGATAGACAGGTGGCACTTGTGCTGCATTAGTTGTTAGTGAAACGATTGCTTCATTTAGTCTCTTTACTGTGCATGTTTAAATCCACCAAATATGGAATATTAATATGGAACTAAAGTGAAATAGTGGTAGCTGAGCATAAAAATAACAGGAACATAATGTCTCTGAACATAACATCCTCATAAACAATATTAATTTAAGAATATAAATATATTACACATACTGTATATGGCTGGTAGTGGTAGCTTAAATAAAAAATACACAACAGTATTCCACTTTCTTCATAAAGCTTTTATGCATCAAAGTCTTTCACTCAGTCACTTACTGTGATTATTTTGGAAAAGTTTTGACATGCTCATTCTGACTATATTAAGTTTATATATTTTGTAAAAAGCAATAATGTTTTAACCTTTTGTATGGAAACTTTCTGGCATTACTTCAGCAAAAAAAGTGTACTTTTAAAATCTGCTTAATTGGGAATATAATATGGAATCACATAACCAAAGACATTAATAATATTAATTTAAGGATCTTAATATAATATATTTATATAGCTGGTAGTATTACTGTATTCCAGTTTCTTTGTAAACATCTGCATCAATTTCTTTGACTCATTCGCTCATGATTACGTTGGAAACATTTTAACCTTTCTATTTCAGCACAGGCTCTAAATGACGCTTTGGAACAGTCGATTAGGTACTTGCCTAAACATTTTATTTTTTTACTCATTCACTCATGATTACTTTTGAAACATTTTAAGGTGTTTGTTTCAGCTGTGTTTCTGAGAGGCCAGCTGGTACAGTGGGTTTATCAATAGGGTGCAATCTAGACAATTCAAGTTCACTACTTGTTTAGGGCACAAATTTTTCTTCTAACAAACAAAGACTCCTTTTTTAAAAACACAAAATAGTAAATATTATGTACACTATTTTAAGTGTACACTATATTTACACTTAATGTACTTAATAGACTCTCATCCTCAGTCTATTACAAACTCACAGATTCACAAAGCTATCTCCTGCACAGCTCTTTTCATCCCACTCACACCAAAACCTCTCCCCCTTTTCACAGTTCCTCAGGCTTCATTGACTCTGCAGTGACACTATGGATTTCCAGAACCAAGCACTCAAAATGCATTATTTTTTCATCAACAGAGGATACCCCACCCATGTTATCAATAGGGCCCTCACCCGGGCGAAAAATAGCCCTCGGATCATCAACTCGACCAGGAACTCCTGGTCTCACAACTGCATTCCCTTGGTGCTTCCCTACCTCTCTAACACACGTGCTATCCCCATTATTAACAACAACTCCATTTTACAAAGCGTTCCCTCCATTGGTACCCTTTTTTCTAACCAGCCAAACATCTCATACCGCCAACCACCCAATCTACGTAACCTTCTGGTTCAAAGCTCCATTGACCGCAATCATCCCCACCAGGCACCTTCCCCTGCAACAGAACTCGCTGCATCAACTGCAAATACAGTGGGGTCCTCATTCAGGACCCCTCAGGTCAATTCTGGATCACCCAGACGACATCCTGTACCTCCAGCAACCTCATTTACTGTATGTCCTGCAAAAAATACCCAGCTATCTATGTGGGGAAACCGGAAGGAGACTAGGAGACTGCTTCAGAGAACATCATAGGGCTGTGAATGTTAAAGATTTCTCCAAGCCCATAGTTTCTCATATCATCTCAGATGGCCATGATCACACTGATCTCTCTGTCTCTGTTCTCAAAGAAGGGTTTCTCAACAACCATAGCAGAAAAACAACAGAAATGAAACTCATCCTGAAACTAGGTTCACACCATCCCCCTTCTCTCAATGAACAACTTATTTTCATATAATCTTCTCTATTCTCATGCAGGTTTTGACTTCACACTTTTCTTCACCCTTCTGCATTTTGCACTACCTGAGTGGCCTCTCTGCCTCTCCTGCGTCCTCCGCTCTCCCAGCTTTTGTTCTTCTGTGCTATTTAATCTTTGCTGTCTGCCCTGTCTTTCTCATACCTAGTTTTAATTAGTTTAATGTTTAACATGCTATAATACACACATTAAAATTAAAAAGTTAAAAAGTCTAAACAGTATACAACTTAAATACTATAATTGAAAAAAGATTGTCCCTCAGAATTGGATTTGAAACCAGGCATTTTCTGGAGAAAGCCCAAATGCTACCCACTACACATTAAGCTTTCACTGCTCCACCTGGCACTTTTACAACATAGTGCAGCCCCACAACTGAGTCTTTCTAAAAAGCTTCGGTAACCCGCAGTCCCTGAACTGCAAACTACTGCAGTATCCCCTGCGCATTCTGAATGCCTGGATCTGTATAACAATTACATTGAATTACAATACTCACCTTTCAGCAAGGCCACAATCTAAAGCAAAAGGCCATGACTTTGAGAATTTTTGGAAAGACTTGAAAACTGCCATCCATAAATGATTCCAAAGAAACTTGAGGGAGCTGGGTCAAATATGTGCAAAGTTGTTAGAGATGTACAGACATAAACACTGTAAATGTAATTGCTGCCATAGGTGCTGCAACCAAATCTTGATTTCACTAGTCCAGATACTTACATAATCACACACAATATTTCAGTTTTTTCCTCAGAAAATTGGGCAACAGCCAAAGTAAGCAATTGAGAATATCAGGTGCATGTGCAGGAGAAGCAGCTGGGTAAAACAGACAGGCCTCAGAAAAATGCTGGCAGTTACAGGCACAAGGAGAAACAGCCTGGCCAACGCAGAGACTTGTGGCAGCATTACATTAAAAGTTATGCTGGTGGACTCTGATAAACTGTACGATAAAAAGGCCACAAGAATGACCAGAGTGTTGGTATGAGTGAAACGTAGCATTTGGTGTGAGAGGGCTCTGGAAGAGAGCCAAAATGGTGACATTTGTAAATTCAATTAAACTTTATTGTCATTAAACTTACACAGGTGCATAGTATAATGAAAAGTGTTTCTCATTAGTCACTCAGGTGCAGTATATAAATAGGACAGAAGATAAGGCAATAGACAGTAACACAATAGCAATAACAGTAACATGTAATAACATAACATAAATAACATGTAATCAAGTAATCAAAACTGTGCAAAATTCCCCAAACAGAGAAAATATAACAGGACAAAAACAGTGCAAGGTTATTCTTGGAACAGTGCAAAAATAGTATGGTTAAAAATAGTATGGTTAATTAATAAATATTAAATATTATTATGCCTGTTACAGTTTTACTGGGCTATCGAGAGGACAGTACAATTTCGGCTTACATGTGTGTGTAGTGGTAAAGTAGCGAGAATGACGATAGTTGCAGATAATGTAGGTGGAATGGAAACCATGCTGCCGACTGGGGCTCTGTGAGAGAAAACGGTGAAAATCAAACTTGTAAGCAGTAGTGACTGCCAGTTTTGCAGAGCAGTGTGCTGGATGCTCATACATCTGTATAGTGACCCTGGGAAGAGGAGCAAGAGTAAGAATGTGTAACACCTAGGATCCCAAGGGGTTTCAGCGGATAAAGGGCTTTCTGATATTCCAACTGCATCATTGGCTCCTAATCTCCTAATTGGCCAGTGTTCTTTGGAGCTGAATGTCCGCATATGTTTTTAGAAACCACATCCTAAATGATCCTAGTGCTTAGGGCAGTGGTTCTCAACTTGCGGGTGCTTAGGGCAGTGGTTCTCAACTTGCGGGGCTCATGCAGCCTGCCATACACGAAAGGGCAGCCCACAACATCCCCCCCCCCCCCTTTTAATAAATTACATTTGTTTGCAGTTGATTCCTTCAATTAAAAAAAAATAGGTAGAACTCGCAGCCCCACTAGTATATTTTAGTAACGTAAAACTGTTTTTGAATAGATTAGCTGGTGATCTGATTAATTTAAATTAATTTTTAATTTCATTAAAGTGCTGCGTGTAGGCTTTAACGTGCATCACTATAACACACTTTCATATTGCCTTCACCATAGCGCCTGTCTTACATCTGAGTGCAAAGATTAGCCCGCTAACAGCAGGGTTGCCTAGCCTAGTAGCCTGCTAGTTTTTATTAAAAAAATCTTCTTGATTTGATTAACTCCTTGTTTTACAGTTATAACTCCTTAACCCACTACAATATATACCCCAATTTAAGGGTTATAATGTCTTTCATAAGATCAGTTTGTTAGCTGTGGTAGTTTTCAAAACACAAGTAAGACCATCTAAACAGGGTTTTATTTTCATTCTTGTTTATGTAAACTAATTTAAAGTAATTTACATATACTGATATGCCACCACAAGGTGAGCGGCTTATTATTGGAGAAACTGTGAGAAAGATCACACTGCAGAGTATTCTTCCTACACCATGTGCACATCTCAATTGGACCATATCTTTTTTTTTAATTGGAATGACAAAACTATTTTTTCATAAAAATAACTCCATTATTCAATGAACATGATAATTCACTCCATAGGACATACCAGTAATAGCTACAAAACATAATCCAAATAGCACATTTTAATAATAATAATAATAATAATAAACTTTATTTTATATAGCGCCTTTAAAGGTGGCTTCTCAAAGCGCTTTACAGGATGACAATAACAATAAATAAGAAGACTACAACAATAAATAAGAAAAATTCACAAGACAGGACACAATTATAATTACAACAATACAACAATAACAATAGAGGAGACCGTGGAAGATGGTATTAAGAAGAGCAGAGGGGTGAAGAATGGAACCAGTTAAGTAAAGGCTTTTCTGAAAAAGAAGGTTTTGAGTCTGGATTTGAAGGAGTTTAGAGAAGGTGACTCTCTAATATCCTTGGGCAAAGAGTTCCAGAGCTTGGGGGCATAGCAGGAGAAGGCCCTGTCGCCCATACAATGTAGACGGGCTTGGGGGACAGTAAGGAGGGCAGAATTTGAAGAGCAGAGGTTGCGAGGTGGGGAGTAGGGCGATAAAAGTTCAGACAGGTATTGAGGTGCCAAGCCATGTAAAGCCTTGTAGGTGAGCATGAGGATTTTAAAGTCTACGCGGAATTTGACCAGAAGCCAGTGCAAGGACTCCAGGATAGGAGTAATGTGAACACTTGTACTAGACCTGGTCAGGATTCTGGCTGCTGAATTTTGGACATACTGCAGCTTGTTTAGAGTAGATTTAGATACACCAGGGAGCAGAGCATTGCAGTAGTCAATTTGAGAGAATACCAATATGTTGATCAGCTTTTCAGCCACAGTTAATGATAGCATAGGGCGTAGTCTTGCGATATTTCTAAGGTGAAAAAAAGATGTTTTGACAGTATGCTGTACATGTGGGTCGAATGTTAAGCCAGAATCGAATATAACCCCAAGGTTTTTCAATTTTGATTGAAGCTCAAGTACAGAGCCATCTACAGACAGGGTTACAGGACTGGCTTTACGAAGTTGATGGGGGATACCAATAAGCATGACTTCAGTCTTGTCACAGTTAAGATGAAGGAAGTTTTGAGTCATCCAAATTTTTATGTCAGAGATGCAATTAGATAGAATAGAGACAGCCACGTCAGTGTCGGGTTTGGTATGGATGTATATTTGAGTATCGTCAGCGTAAAAATGAAAGCTGAGGCCATGTGATCTTAAAAGCTGACCAAGTGGGAACATGTAAATGCTGAAGAGCAAGGGGCCCAGTATTGAGCCCTGGGGGACACCAGACTTGACAAGACCGATTTCAGACCTGTACCCATTGAGAGAGACAAAGTGACAGCGATCAGTGAGGTAAGACTTAAACCATTTGAGGGCAGTGTCAGAGACTCCAAACGCAGTCTCGAGACGAGAAAGCAAGATGTTATGGTCAACAGTGTCAAAGGCAGCACTGAGATCAAGAAGGATGAGTATGGAAAGAGAACCAGAATCAGAAGCTATTAGGAGATCGTTGGTGACTTTGACTAGGGCGGTTTCTGTGCTGTGAAGTTGATGGAAGCCAGATTGGAGGGGTTCGAAAAGGTTGTTTGTCATGAGGTGGTTATGTAACTGAAGTGTGACAGCACGTTCTAGAATTTTAGAGAGAAAGGGTAAGTTGGAGATGGGGCGAAAGTTGTTAAGATTGTCGAGAGCCATGTTAGGCTTCTTTGGCACTGGGGTAATAGCAGCAGTTTTGAGGACCGTTGGTACAATGCCGGTTCTCAAGGATTCATGTATTATATTGAGGACAATGGGACAGAGAGAAGAGAAACAGGACTGGAATAAAGTGGTGGGAATGGGATCTAAAATAGATGTGGTGGGTTTCATGCGCGTAACTAGTTTGTTTAGGGATGCTGAGTCAAGAAGAGAGAAGCTGGAGAGACGGGAACCAGAGAAGTTGGATGAGGAGGGAGGAGGTGTGGAAATTATATCCGTAGTGGAGAGAATGTGATGCCGGATGTTATCAATCTTAGAACTAAAGAAATCTAAGAATGTGTTGCAAAGTTGTGATGAGGCAGGTAATGTGGTGGGACAGTTTGGCTTGAGCAGTCTGTTGATGGTGGAGAAAAGATGTCTGGGATTGTTTTGGTGATTTTCAATGATGTGAGAGAAGTAGGTGGATCTAGCAGACTCTATAGTAACCTTATAATCAGATAAGTAATCTCTCCAGGCCTGATAATGTACATTTAGGCCGGAAAGATGCCACCTACGCTCAAGTTTGCGAGAGGCTGCCTTCATGAAACGCAGATGGTCATTGTACCAGGGGGCAGGGCGAGAGAAGGAGATGGTTCGAGTTTTTAAAGGAGCAAAGGTGTCGAGGGTAGATAAAAGAGCATTGTCAAGTAACTGTATTTTGTCCTCTAGAGGGTCAGAGGAAGAGAAACAGGATAAGGAGGACAGAACAGAATTTGCAAACCTTGGGTGATCAATTGATCGCCAGTTGCGGAAATTTACAGAGCGTGAGGGGGAAGTGTTAGAAACAGGTAATTCCAGATTGAAAAGAATGGCTAAGTGGTCAGAGAGGCCTAGATCAAGGGGGGAGCAGTGGGAGACAAAGGAGTCATTTGCAATAATTAGATCTAAGGTGTGTCCTTTGTTATGTGTAGGGGTACAAACAAACTGAGCAAGGTCAAAGCATCCCAAAAGAGAAAGGAAGTCTTTAGCCAGACTGGAAGAGGTCTAATAGGTCTAATAGCATATGTTTTATTTATTTAGATAAGCAGACCTTGACAGCATATCACTACTACATAGGTGTCAATACTGGTTGCCTATACAGTCACATAAGCAATTAAGATCTTGTCTGATTGTCCTACATTCAGTCCTGTATGTTTTTTTAAATTTTAATTTCCTTTTTTTGTCTTTTTCATTATCATTTTATACAGTTTTTATTATTATTATTATTAATGAAGCTGACAAGACTAACTGCTGCTAACTATTCAGTTCAAGAACACTGAATTCTCTTTAACTGTATTCAGAACAGCTTTCTTACTCATTGGTGTGGATGCCTTAGAAATCTATGGTTAATCCATTTGAAACAGAAGAACTAGAATGTGTGGCACATACTGTTAGAAACTATATAGAATAGAAAAAAATAAAAATAATAAATAATTTAATTAATTAATCATTTAATTTTAACTCACTGGAATTTTCAATTGTACAAATTGATTAGTTAATTCCTCCAACACACTGAAGCAGCTGCTCCGAAATGTCACTTCTGGTTTGTTATCTGAGGTTTTATTCATGCCTGAAATCTTTTGTTGTTAGATGTGATGCCACAGGGTTAGTGGTCACCACCTTGGGCATGGGCAGGCATATCACTACTCACAGACACACCTACATTGACCTGTTGGGGAACTAAATTGTTTTCACTCTTTTCTTGTACTTGGTGGTTCTGTCTCTATACATGCACTCACTTCCAAAGTGGTGTTGACAATGGCCCTTTCGTCTGGGAAATCAGAAAAAGTTTCTATCTCACTCATGTCACTGTCCTTCATAGTCTCCTTGAAGGCTGTTAACTGAAGTCCCTCACTCAGTTCTCACTCAGTCTCCAGTGCCTTGCTCTGGCACTGAGATCTTCTACTCTAACCCCAGTTTCTTTCACTCCATGCCAAGACTCAATACTCTTTTTCCCTAATTAAAATTACACACACACACAAAACCCCTCTGGCACCTCACTCTCACAATGTTTTTTAAATTATGTATATTATTTTTTTATTTCTCTTCTTGATATCTACATTGAATGTCCAAAACATATTTGATAATTGTTGGTAATTAGTTTAAGATAGGAAATCTAACTCTCAACAAATAAGATGTTGAAATACCAGAATGATTCTTACCACAGTGTTGTCCTCTAAAATACTTGTTCTATTCATTTGAGTTGCACTCACACTGGGACCCACAGAGTATTGCAAGAGAGTTACAATCAACAGGAAGAGTATCTGGGCTCTTACCTTTCATTAACCTCATTGGAACCTCATGGGATCCTGGTAAGTACTGAAGGTCGCTGTGCATCACTACTTGTTGAGGCACATGACAATCTCCTTTGGTCCTCCTAAGTTCTTTCTTTAATATGTGACCTGCCTTTTCCTCACCTAACTTAGCCACTCCAGGTTTTGGGACATATGCTGCTCTACTAAAACCAATGTTGTGACATGATCTATAAAAAAGGCCAACAGAGACTCTTCTTTCATAGAAAACTCAGGGAATTTAATTTTCTACAAATCATTTATTGAAAGTGTCTTAACATACTGCTTCACTTGTTGGTTTGGCAACATAAGTAACTGCAATAGGCTGGGTGAATTAGTAAATATAAGTGGCAAAATAATCTGGAATAACCAAATCAACATAAGCATCCTTTACAAACAGAGGGTGACTAAGAAAGCCAAAAGCATCAGGGAGTGTGTGTCTCACTCTCTCCATTGTGAATTCACACTTGTCCCATCTGGGAGACGCCTCTGTGCCCCAGGTGTAAAACTCAGAAAATCTTTCATCCCCACTGCAATCACACTCTTAAACAATGCAAAGTAACCACCTTGTCTCTTGTCTCTTGTTTCTTTCTACTGTAACACTACTGTATTCTCTTCCCTTTAGATAATGTGTATTGTCATTAACCAATATAATGATATAATTATATTCATACACCCTACCTCAGCCTTAAAAATCAGTCACTTAATCCATCACGCCAGACGCAGACATGCACTATACAGTGAAACAGAAGTACACATATCAATGGAAAGTCTGATACTACTGTTTGTGCAGCAGTAAATTAATATAATTATATAATTATTAATTTCTTTAGATACACAATTCCATATTATATTTCCTATTCATCACATTCTAAAAGTATGCTTTTGTTTACTCTTATAACGAGCATATTCACAGAAAAGGTTAAAACGATCAATTTTCAATAAGTATATAAATGTACAGTAATATGTCAGAAGGAGCACGTAAAAACGTTTCCGAAATAACCACATGTAAGACTTTGATGCTTAAAATTTTAGCGAGCAATGGAATACGGGTGTGTATTTTTTCTTTAAACTACCAAGACCAGCAATATACAGTACAGCTTACATACAGAAATATGTTTATGTTCCTAAATTAATATCTTTTATGAGCATGTGAAAGGCATACTTTGTATGATTGGAAACGAATGCGTGATAGGATCAACAAAATGCTGTGGTGTTACTTTTTGTCAATGAAAAAATAAAGTATTTACAACGTTTACAAAGACGGTTACAAAGTGGACCAGGGTAATACTTTGAGTTTACAGCTTGTCCAAGGTCATTCATAATTAATACTATTAGTAATATCTTCGGTAAAGACTTTGATGCATAAAATATTTATACATAATTAAAATAGTTATGATAAAGGTGGTAGGTTGTGTACTTTTGTCCAACTGAGCAATCTTGCTTTCATAAAATATACCAACTTTTTTAATGTATAATGATTAACATGCTGTAATACACAGTTTAAATTTAAAAGTCTAAAGGGTATACAACTTAAATTCTTAATTGAATAACAATTGTCCCTTAGCAGTGATCGGGATTCAAAACTGGGTATTTTCTAGTGACAGCTCAAATGCTGTACATGAGAGGTTAAGCTTTATTAGCTCCACCTGGCAGTTTTACAAGGTGATTCTGGATGCTATTAACATAATCTAATTTACATACGGTATAATGCGATATGACGCGATATGACGGGCTTTGATTCGAACCGCCCATCGCGTTGTACCACAGCGTACCCCACTCGTTTCGAATGGCTGCATCTGTACCTGAGAGAAGTTTTAATTAAATTTTATTTTGTAAAATTATAATGGTATCCATGAGAATATGCAAATATTTATATGAACAACCATGTGTTTATAGCTCAAGTGAATTTTAAAATGTCTTCTATTTCTTATAAAGCACCCATTTATGTTGTTTTCAGAGCAGAATTAAAAAATTAAAAATTAGAATGGATGCTAGCTATCTTTACTTTCAACAGAGATATAATATCAAGATAATTGTAGCACCTTTATATTTATTCAAAATATGACAGGTGGTTTGGTTTTCCGGTACTAAATATATTACAACAAGAATGCAAAGAGGCTTTGACAAAAACTTCAGTTCTATGCTCTGTTTTTTGGACTAAATGAATCCAGAGAAAACCATCATTTTACTATGTTCTTAAAAATATTTATAGTAATGTACTTATCAAAGTAAACAGCTCATACTTAACACTTGCATGTAAGACAGGCCAGTTTCTCACACAAATGAACTGATAGTATGTATCAAAGATATTTATATTTAGAAAATCTTCCTTACTTGAAATTAAACACTACCAGATGGAAATCTTACTAAAAGACTATTATAAAAATATAAAAACATTTAAAAAGTGCAATAAGAAATTGCATTACCTAGTTGTTTACACTAGTTCAAAAAGAATCCAAAAAGAATTATAACTTTGAGATACAGCATATATGGTTCCCAAAGTAAAAGGACATTAAACACCAGTAAAAAGGATATATTAACATTCAGTTGCAGATGCAATTTGTTCCCTGCAAGAAAAAAGTAGCAATTAAAAGGAGACATGTGTTGTTTATTCATTGCATTTAAAATAAGCACTACTTCTTGACTCATTAGCTGCTTCTCCAGTTTTTTACTGGCTCAGTGCATGTTCTGAAATTAAATTTTCACACATCCTTCTTTCCTGCTGATGACGTAGGAATCTTTATATAATACACTGCCTATACAATTAATTATAATCCAACCACACAACATGTTTTGAGATGTCAAATTTACCAGAATTCACACCCTTTTCTGAATTAAAGTAGTTTCTTCCAGTCTTTCTTAAGATATTGGCAGCTTTTTATGTATATACTGTACATATTATATATCAACACATTTTCATCTTTTGTCAGAATGTTCCAAGAGCCGTTAATTATGTTCTAAGGAATTCACTGTGCAAAGATAGCTTTTGTTTATCTTGCAATTTTTCAGCAAAGCTGACACAAACACACAACTGACAAGGTTTACAGCTGAAATTGACTAATTTCCAGAAGTCTATGATTTTGTCATTTAAAACTAATTGCATGGTTGCTGAAGAGGCTTTTGAGTTAAATAATTTTTGCAACACTTTTTTAGCAGAGCTCATAATTGGGTTTCCTTTTTCCCTTTAGTTGTGATTAATAGTAACATACTTTATGGTATCAAGCACATGCTTCCAGGAGCAAAAACACAGACCTGTGCAACTACCCATTATGATGATAGTAATTATACCTGAGCCTTTTACATTTATTTAGCTAATAAGTGTTTCAAATGTATGATAGGTCTTTTTATAACAGATGTTTTTCTTCTGAGAAGTGCAGAGAAATGTTTTGACAGATTCAGTGGGAAATCAATGGCATGTAAAGAATCAGTGGCATGTGTATGCTATAATGTATTTCCTGGCCTTTTACTTTTGAGTGTCACAGACTGAATATGACTGAGTTGTTGAATGATTCAGAGTGACTCAATTCAAACTTTAATAAGCTTGTGATATTAAGGGTTTATAAACGCTCTATTAATGCTGAACTGACAAGGATTCATACTTTATTGAAAATGAACAAAGTATTAATTAAGGGTTAACAAAGGTGTTCTTAGGCCTTTATTAACTCTGATTTTTGTGCTTTTTAAATGTTTTCTTAAAATGGATCTAACACAAACTCATACTTCATAGAGAGCGCACAACACATTAACAGATGTCAGTTGTTGTTTTGCTAAACTCTGTTATGTGGAATAACAACACAAGCTGTCTCTGGTGCACCTAAGTGCTTATAGAACACCCTTTAAAGAGATCAACAGCTTACTCACTTACTTAAGCAACAAGATCACAACTGAAGGTATACTAGATATTTTTAGTCAATGTAAATGTGTTGAAGAGACTACTGTATATGCAGCTCCAGGCTGTTTACTCCTTTCATCCAGGAATAGAATCATAGTTTGTTCTCTAATGAATGGGCTGTTACAGTATTCTGTCACTTATAACCATCAACCACATTCAGACTAAGCCTTATGAACAAATCTCCTATTTACTAACCCCACATTGGGTTGATTTATATCATTAACAGGCATTTGTAAAGGCTTTATAAGCCTTTTTTACATTCTTTGCAGCACCTCATGTAAAGTGTGAACCTATTCATACTTATTAATGTAAACTATTCATAGACATTAATAAAGTTCTTGTTCGCAGCATGCTCATGTTTTTGCAGTACCCCGTGTAAAGTGTGAACCTATTCATGCTTATTAATACAAAACAATGTTGCAGTAAACTATTAACAGACATTAATAAAGTCTTTGTAAACCACACATTAAATGTGCCAATAATACAAACCACATTTTCAAAACAAGAGTCTTTCAATGACAATATGAAAAAAAAGTATGTTAATGAAAATGTTTTTTACACAGAGATTTAATTTAACAAATAACCTATATTTTTAATAACAACACTGAGGCATGGTAACAAAGTAAACATTACTATTAATATTGAAAAAATAGATACAATTAAATAAGAAAATTGGTTAACAAATATAAAAACTGAAAGAATAGAAAAATTGTCCTGCAGGAAAGGTTAGCTTAATCATTTCAAAGCCATGAAAAACTTACAAGATTTCCTTTTGTTGCCACCAACGTACAGGTTATTTTTGTAGACATCTCAGAAGTGACATAAAATGAGAAATATTGTGAGAAACAATAACACGATAAATTAAAAATGAAAAAGACATTTAAATAAACTGAAACAACTTAAACTTTTGACCTACTTCCACACTTAAAGGCAAGTAAAGACTTAACGGCAAGAGGAATTCCTAATGCAAGAAATTGTCTATGGCTAATAAAATGATTTTATCTTATAAGTATTCTTCTTCAGACGAAGCAACTTGCTTTCATTTTCATTTGTTTAATTTTGGATTTTATTTCACTATCTATTGCTGTTGAACAGAGCTTTGCAAAATTGAGAATTGAACAGAGCATTGTCCTTCCGGTATGAGACTGTAAAACCTCATTGTATTTCTCAGGTGCGCTAATTGCTAGCTCTGCAATGGCAGCTGTTGAAACAATTGTGTTCCTGTCCACATTCATTGTCTATAATGCTTTCTTCATCATCCCCTTCCTTCTGAATAATTTCAGCACCTTCTTGTATTGTAGCACAACACTGGAAGGAGCACTTACTGCCACAAAAAGTTGGAAGGTGATGTATTTACCGAGTAGGGTAGAGAAATCTTATACAGAGAAAAACAATGAATTCATTCAAGGAATTATATCTAGTAGATTTCTGTCATGACTGGTTCTCAGAGGCAACACTGTTACTGCAACCAAAAACACATTTTCCTTCTTTCCATAACTTTCACTCATATTCAAAATGATTCTTAAATCACTTATCTTGTTTTAATTGAAACTGTTTTAATTGAAGACCCTTGTCTCATCAGACAATAAGACATTTTTCCCGCATGTTTTAGGGTAATTGAATGTGTTTTTTTTGCAAAATTTAGATGGGTTTGGATGTTCTTGTGTTTTTGTGAGAAATGGCTTCCATCTTGCCATCCTGCCCCATACACCAGACATGTGTAGAATACGGGAGATTGTTGTCACATGCAAGGAGTGACCAATACCTGCCAGAAATTCCTGCAGCTCCTTTAATGTTGCTGTAGGCCTCTTGGTAGCCTCCCTGATAAGTTTTCTCCTTGTCCTATCATCAACTTTGGAGGATTGTACTGATCTTGTCAATGTCCCTGTGGTCCCACATTTTCTCCCTTATTGATAATATTCTTCACAGTGCTTCATGGTACATTCAATGCCTTTGATATTCTTTTATACCCCTCTTCTGATCGGTACCTTTCAACAATAAGATCCCATAGATGTTTTGTCAGCTATCCCATGGCTATCCCATTAGGATGCAACCACAAAAGTATCAAGGAAATCCTACAGGAACAGCTGATTTTTATTTGGGGTTAATCAGAATCACTTTCATTGGTGGCAGGTGTATGGTACTTACCTTTGGACATGATTTTAAATGTCGTTGGTTAACTCTGAACACAGCTACAGCCCCCATTATAAAAGGGTATGCACACTTATACAACCAAGGTGTTGTAGGGTTTCACATTTAAGATAGAAAAATGTCTGACATGATTTATCTTGACTTCTGGCTTTTCATCACAAAAACCTGCAATTTCAATGAGGGTGTGTAGGGTTTTTATATCCACTGTATTTAAACTTAATGTGGAGTTAGTAAATAGGAAGGTTATTCATAATGTTTAGTCTGAATGTGGTTGATGGTTATAAGTGATAGAATACTGTAACAGCCCATTCATAAAAGAACATACTGAAATTCTACAACCGTCTTGGAAGAAAAGAGTCAACAGCCAGGAGCTGTATTCACACTCTCTTCAGGACATTTGCCATAAATATCTAGTATACCTTTAACTGTGATCCTGTAGTTGAGTAAGGTGTGGAATCTTCAAAAGGTGTTCTATAAAGCACTTAGGTGCGCCAGAGACAGCTTGTTTTGCTCTTCCACAGAGCAGAGAATTAATGTTCAGCAAAACAAAATTTGACATCTGTTAATATGTTGTTCACTCTCTATAAGGTATGAGTTTGTGTTAGATCCGTTTCAAGAAAATATTTACAAAGCATGAAAATCAGAGTTAATACAGACCTAATAAAACACCTTTGTTATCCCTTAATTAATACTTTTTTCATTTCAATAAACTATGAATCCTTGTCAGTTCATCAATAATAGAGCATTTCTAAACCCTTAATACTGCAACCTTATTGTAAAGTGCTACCGATTTGGTATAGAAAAGATCGGTGAAATCCATGTACAGCTAGCAATATTCAAAAGTCCAAAAACAGATAAAGATTTGTTTCTAAAATTAAAGGTTCCCATCAAATTTATTCTCCTTTCCTTATGGAATGAATCAAATGAATAAAATCTGAAGACTTATGGTTCCTGGTTGACAACATATGGGGATGCAAGAAAGGATACAATAGCCAAAACTGTTTTTATTATATATCAATCCAAAGTGTAAGTCTGTTATGTAGAGTTGTGTTGTTATATGGGATTTTCTGAATTTGCATATAATGTATATTTCTGGGAATCTAAATATTTTTTTCAGAAATAGTACTAAAAGAAGAACTTGTTGTTTGTCATACAAAATGAAGAATTCTGACTTAATGCATTGTTTTAACTGTACAGTATTTCAGGATTATCCAGCACTGTCATTTTTACATAAAATAAGAGACCCCAAATTTTATAGGTGAGACTCTTACTGACAGATTAATCTGAACCCCATTTTCAGCTAAAAGTTCAAAGATATAAGTAAGGCCCCCAAACTGAAATCAAACCAAAGAAAATAACAATACACCAGATACTGTTTAATTATATATTAAATATAAATATTAGATGTCATACAGATGCAGCCATTCAAAATGGGTGGGGTATTTCGCGGTATACCCTGGTGGGCGTGTCGCATCAAAACACAGTATCATGCAATATCGCGCGGTGTATCGCGTCATTTGACGTCATACCGGAAAGTGTCCAGAATCAACAAAATTGCAACGATTTTATTAACTGGCTGTTTCAGTAACCTAAAGTATATATCTAAAGTAATAATTTAACAATATATGTAAATGTTTTAAGATATGTTTATGTTGTGAATGTCTGTAGATTGTATCTTATTTTTAGTTTTTGTTTTGTTTCAAATGACCTTGCAGATCAGATACTGTATCAAGGAACAAAACAATTATCGCGCCTGGCTCCTCAATGGAATCGCTTTAACATGCTAATGCGTTGGTGTAACACTCTGTGTCTACAGTACATTGTGAACAAACCAGTTTCACAGGTATTTTCAACCCCCAACCAATGTTGTTTCATCGGTTGTTATCCTGTAAAGCGCTTTGAGGAGCCACCTTTAAAGGCGCTATATAAAATACAGTATTTTTCCTCCCAGAACTACGTTATCCTGTAAAGCGCTTTGAGAAGCATACTGCCCAGCATGTCAGGTGCATTCTTTTGTAAAATAATAAGTAGAGCTTTGGGCTTATTAGTGCCCCACTTACAGCCACCCAATGTAAATACATTTTGTCTCCAAATCCACCACCACTTGTATGAATCATAGCCCTGCCAAATGATGCAAATTCCGCTGCAATGGTTGTGTGCAGGAATTTTCAGTATGGCATCTCCATGTTCAAGTAAACACTGCTCTGTGTGCAAATGCAAATGCATTAAAAAAAGTTTTTTTAAATAAAAGCCACCTTTAAAGGCACTATATAAAATAAAGTTTATTATTATTATTAATATTGATGATATTCTTCCTCCCAGGACTTTAAAATTGTTGTTGTTATTGCTGTTATCCTGTAAAGCGCTTTGAGAAGCATACTGTCCAGCATATTGTATTTCATTGAATTTCATTGATCCCCAAGAGGATATTCCCCCCAAGAGGATATAGAGGATATTCCCCAAGAGGTATCCAGGTAACAGAGAAACGGGAGTACAGTCTGGGGAGATTGCCCGTTTTCCATGTAAATAGTTCCCTGGTTCCGCACCCCTTGGTGTCTCTCTCTCTCTCTCGGGTCCGCGCTCTTGGCGGACTTGTCTTGTGTTTCTCTCTCGTCTGGGCGCGGGAGTGCTGCTGGCGGGTGGTGACGTAGAAGAAATAAAGTGCAGTTTTTAACTCCACAGGTTTGAGTCTCTGTGTTCATCCTCAACGAACCCAAATTCATTACACTGGTGTTAGAAGCGGGAGGATGGACAGTGAACAGCCAATGATGTCGGGCTCAGAGAAGCGCCGGTTCCCCCTAGCAGCCGAGTGACCCCCTAAAGTGCCTTTTGGGGGCGAGCAGCAGCAGCTAGGGGCCAGGACGACCCCTCAGCACCGCCAGTGGCCACAGCCCTTATCAGGGCTACCCCACGGTGACCTACTCAGCGGAAGGGGGGCCCTTTCCCGGGTCGCCTCAGGCCATATGGCAGGAAAGAGACACCAGTCCAGCGGGGTCCAGCCCGCCACCCCTGCTCCAGCCTGCGCCAGTGAGACCGAGCTGTTATAATGGGGAGATCCCATGGCAAATGTTTGAGGCCCAGTTCCAGATGGCGGCCTGGGCAAACAGCTGGTCTCAGGTGGAGATGGTGGGCCACCTCGCTGCCATTCTGGAGGGGAAGGCCTGCCAGGTGTTGCTGGATGTACCCGGGGACCAGCGGTACAACTAAGAGGCTTTGGCGTCTGCCTTCCGGAGGTGTTTTGGGAGGAGAGGGGAGGCGCCGGGACTGCTCCGGGCAAGGTTGGCCCAACGCTGCTGCCTAGCGGGAGAGCTACAGGTGGCTTTTAAAAAAAAAAAAAATTTTTTGAATGCATTTGCATTTGCACACAGAGCAGTGTTTACTTGAACATGGAGATGCCACACTGAATAATTCCTGCACACAACCATTGCAGCGGAATTTGCATCATTTGGCAGGGCTATGATTCATACAAGTGGTGGTGGATTTGGAGACAAAATGTATTTACATTGGGTAGCTGTAAGTGGGGCACTAATAAGCCCAAAGCTCTACTTATTATTTTACAAAAGAATGCACCTGACAAGCTGGACAGTATGCTTCTCAAAGCGCTTTACAGGATAACGTAGTTCTGGGAGGAAAAATACTGTATTTTATATAGCGCCTTTAAAGGTGGCTCCTCAAAGCGCTTTACAGGATAACAACCGATGAAACAACATTGGTTGGGGGTTGAAAATACCTGTGAAACTGGTTTGTTCACAATGTACTGTAGACACAGAGTGTTACACCAACGCATTAGCATGTTAAAGTGATTCCATTGAGGAGCCGGGCGCTCCTCAACAAAATAATTGTTTTGTTCCTTGATACAGTATCTGATCTGCAAGGCCATTTGAAACAAAACAAAAACTAAAAATAGGATACAATCTACAGACATTCACAACATAAACATATCTTAAAACATTTACATATATTTTTAAATTATTACTTTAGATATATACTTTAGGTTACTGAAACAGCCAGTTAATAAAATCGTTGCAATTTTGTTCTTGCTTGGAGGTGGGGATATTCTGACAACAATTGATTTAAAGACAATCTGTCAAAGTGCAATGAAACAATAATTACGCTGGGTGAACGTTCCGAGGTCAAATTCTTCTGCGAGAGGGGGTACCTTTAAAGCGCAGACAATGGCACCGAAAATTTTTGGCGCGCCCTCTCTTTAAAGGCCTGGCCAAATACAAAAACAGTACGTACAGTTATAATTCAAAGTGAATTAAAAACTACTCCTATTTGGCATTTTAGTTATGGAGGCGAAAAGTCGCCCCCCATCTCTGGGTGCCTGAGTTGTCGCCATCTTTAACCATTCCGTGTCCGCAGCAGGTAGAGATACGTTCAAAAAAAAGTTAATTCCAGCTACAATACATTATTTTTAATATTTTTGTGGTAAGAGGGATCAGTATTTACTGCTAGTAATTAGTGTACGATCTATAGTTGAAATCTGAGCCTAAATAAAAAGAAAAAGCATTTTCAGAGAGCAATAACGCTGTGTTTATGTAGAATAAGTGATTAGGTTTATGAGCAATCTAATTACTTATTCATTTAAAACGCTATATAAAATAAAGTTTATTATTAATTTGCTGGACAGAGTGGTGAACATTATTATGCAGAAGACAAAGATAACGATTTACGTTAAAAGACATAATTAAACACGGGTTTGTGATTTCAATGGGAATGGGGGTTACGGGAACTCTTAATCTAAATAAAAATAAAATAAATAAAACAGGTTTCGATAGTTAATAACCACTTTTTATGCACGAAACACGGGTGATTTTTCTTCCTCCTGATCAGTTTAGAAATCTGTGTACGCTGTAAGGTTTTTACTTAATTAAACTTTTAAAATACACGTTTAGAATAGAAAGAAATCCTCTTCCTGATCAGCACGTCTTTTTTCCCCCACTCAGAGGGGTGTCAGATGGTGTCAGCCAATCACCATTCTGAAGCCCTACCGTAATCTCTGGTATAGGGAGACCCCAGAATTCTGTCCCATAGTTTAGATAGATGATAGATACTTTAATTGATCCCGTGAGGGAAATAAAGTAAATCATTTTCATTTTAGGAAATTATTAAATGCTCGATTAAACGCAAAGGAGATTGTCTGTTATACTGGACGTAAAAACAAGAGTTTGCTGCGGCATTATTGGAAACCCAAATTTAACAAAAAATCGCTGGCATTATATCCTAGAAGACACAGACTTGGGCCAGACCGGGAGAATGCCCGCAGCGTAAAAGAAAATGCCTGATGAACTAGGGATTGGACAGTTTCCAAGTGCTTGTACAATCGATGGAAATGTTCAAATAAATGTGCAAAAGAAATAAACAAAATAATCATTTATTTCTTTATTATATTGGCTAGCTAATGTCCTCTCTTTGCTAGTTAGTGGCTGTGTTTCTGCGTTGGGTAGCAACGGGTGACTATGTTCTCAGGCAGAAGATGTAAACAGCTTAATTTTCGTGTTAAATAATTTTTTTAATTAAAATTCATTTTATACAGCAATCACATATTTGGGTACAGTTTCATAAAACTTTGATGCTTAAAATGTTTAGGGAGAAATGGAAGACTGGTGTGTATTTTTTCTTTAAACTATATAAACTAAACTTTTCTTTAAACTATCAAGACCAGCCATACACAGTACAGTTTACATACAGTAATGTTTATGTTCCTAAATTAATATCGTTTATGACCTTCAGATGCATTATGCTCCTCTTCTTTTTATGCTCAGCTACTAAAATTTCCCTTTAGTGGTAAAATTTCATATAAATATTCAATACTAAGCGGATTAAAATGTGCATAGTAAAGAGATTAAATGATTAAATCTTTTCACTACCGACCAATGCACCACGAGTGCCCCTGTCAATCATTTTGGCCAGCCAATTACGTACCACGGTACGCCATGGTGGTTTGTGGGTAGATGCATGTGATACGGGTTTGTACCGCAAAATTTGAGTGGCTGCATCTGTATCCTGAGTTTGATTGCATTGGGTTAAAAGGATGTTGAGAACCTGTGCAAATGTGTTGGTTGTCCAGGAAAACACTGGGACATGAGCTGCTCTGCTGTAACACACTCAGTCTATTTCTTCTACCTACATAATATTTTTATGTTTTCTCTCTGAAATTAATCATAAAAAGCAGTGGATCTCAAACGTTTTGGACCAAATACCACCCATGATCAAACCAAAGCATCCAAGTACCACCTACAAGTCATCTTCTCATAGGAACCCTGGAAATTCTCAATGACCAACATGAGTGCACGTGCGTGCAGACACTCACATACACATATAATAAATATTATAATATTGTAGTGTGCTCTCTGAAGGCACCAGTTCTGTAGGGTTTGGGCATTTACTGGGACAATTTTTAATTGTAGCAGTAAATCACAAAATTGATTCTTTTGATGGCTTTAGAATCCAACCATGGGATATAACTCAAACAACGCACACACACAGGTACTAATACACAAGGAAACATTTATTAATACATAGAATATGCATGTAAACCTAACAGATCGTATCGAGAGGGTTATCAGAATACAAAAGGTATATATTCAATCAGTTACAAAGTGTTACACATATCAAGAGGACATACGTTCAGTACATCATTCATTTAGACCGTTTCGTAAATGAACTTGGTTATGACTTCTACATTAGATACTCAAAACAGGTATACAAAACAGGTATACATAACCCTTAGGAATTAAATTGATATCAACTGCCTGTTTTAACCTGGAGGAACTTCAGCTCGTTCATTGGCTGAAAGTTCCATGGGCATCAGAGTCCCACGTGGGTTACTTGGCCCTACCAGTCCCTGATTGGTTGATCAAGGTGAGATATGAGTCAGTTACTCCTGACACTTAGGAATGCGGTCCAGATGTCCATCTGGCACTCCCTAGACAGATAGGCGCCAATGGATGACCATTGATCACGATAGACAGGCTTAGCTAAGTGCTTCCCCCTTTGGGAGCTGTCCCTTATCAAAGGAAACCTTAAATCAGCCTGCATGAATAGTTTCTCTGTGGCTGCACCACAGAGATGAAGAGAGAGATGAGGCCTCATTTGGGAAACCACAGCAACACTTAATTCTGTCTTATTAATAAGCATTGCCGCTACAATATTAAACTTTATTTGATATAGAACCTTTAAAGGTGGCTTCTCAAAGCACTTTACAGAAGAAAAACAGGAACAACAACACTTAAAAATAAACAATAAAAAAGCACTATTTTAGTGAGAGGGGCGAGCCTGTTTAGTCGAGCAAAACGGATGTGAATTCATTTTTCGAGTCTTGATACAATTCACAACACTCTAACTGATTTTAACATCTACAGACTCATTTAATTGCAGTGAAAAGCATTTGCTCATCTTAACGTGCTCTATCAGCATACTTTTGATATCATCCACCATATCAATAATTCTGTGAGTGGCTGTGTCTTTCAGATGGGGCAGCAGGTCGAGCTGTTAACAGCCTTTTCTCCACACATAATACATGTCAGCTCTTTTCCCAACGGTAAATAAGGTCCTTCAAAAATACTGTGGGGCTTACCTGCTTTAGCAATATGCAACCTTTCATTTTTCCCCGTTTTCCGTTTCAGGTGTCCATCTCAGAAGTTAAAAGATTTTATTTCATCCACATGGGAGTGAAACAGAAAGACATTCGGTGTATTTTTCTCCAATTAACCTACAGATGCAGCTGTAGCGGCGAGGCTTATTAATAAGGCAGAATTAAGTGTTTCTGAGCTTTCCCAAATTAGGCCTCATTTCTCTGTTCATCTCTGTGGTGCAGCCACAGAGAAACTATTAATGCAGGCTGATTTAAGGTTCCTTTGATAAAGGACAGCTCCCAAAGGGGGATGCACTTAGCTAAGCCTGGCTATCATGATCAATGGTCATCCATTGGCGCCTATCTGTCTAGGGAGTGCCACATGGACATCTGGATTGCATTCCTAAGTGTCAGGAGTAAGTGACTCATATCTCACCTTGATCAACCAATCAGGGACTGGTAGGGCCGAGTAACCCACGTGGGACTCTGATGCCCATGGAACTTTCAGCCAATCAATGAGCTGAAGTTCCTCCACGTAAAAACAGGCAACACAGAGATTCAACAAGATTCAGAAGGGATTCTGGAGAGGATTCTGTGGACTGCTCTAAAGGGAATTCAAAGGAGAATTCCAGGGCAGGACGGCCCAGGAGCAGAAGGCTCCCAAGGGCAGGACATCCTCGCAGCGCGCCTCCTGACCATCCTGAGACTCAGCCCGGACAACCACGGAACGGCCAGTGTGTCCGAGTGCCAGAACTTTCCTTTGTTCTAAGAGTCTAGAGTGGAGGTTGCCAGAGAGTAACCAGCAGCAGGCCTCGTGAACAGGTCGGAACTGTGGACAGCTGAATCACTATTCAGAACTAGCTCTTCATTAGGAACGAACCGGTCCTCTTCCTGACTTGCTGGGACCCACAGTCATCTTTTCTCCTGTGCACAAACTTTGCTAGTTAAAGCCAACACTAACTAGCCGGTCAGTGAGCATCAGCAGCGCACCGTCGCAAGCCGCACAGCACAGCCTGGCACCGAGCCAGAGAGCGCGGATTGGACAGCAACAGCCTGCAACTGTTTCTTTGTGCCCACAGGAGATCTGAATCCCCAAAGATTGGATGAGTATTCAACTTCAATGCATTACAGCTCAAGAATTCAATTGTTATCCCAACCAGTTGATATCAATTTAATTCCTAAGAGTTATGTACTTGTTTCGAGTATCTAATGTAGAAGTTAAAACCAAGTTCATTTATGAAACGGTCTTAATGAATGATATACTGAACGTATGTCCTCTTGATATATGTAACACTTCGTAACTGATTGAATATATATCTTTTGTATTCTGATAACCCTCTCGATAAGATCTGTTAGTTTAAGGCATATTCTATGTATTAATAAATGTATCCTCGTGTATTAGTACCTGTGTGTGTGCGTTGTTTGAGTTATGTCGCATGGTTGGACTCTAAAGCCATCAAAAGAATCAACTTTGTGATTTACTGCTACAATTAATAATTGTCTCAGTAAATGCCCAAACCCTACAGAACTGGTGCCTTCAGAGAGCCACTAACATTACATATTTGGCGTCCCTGAACGAATATGAATCACTACACAGCCATTCACGCCATGGTAAAACACGCTGGGCGTGTCGCACCAAAATGCGGTATGACGCAAATTACCATATGCAAATGAGATTATGTTAATAGTATCCGGAATCACCTTGTAAAACCGCCAGGAGGAGCTAATAAAGCTTAATCTCTCATGTATAGCATTTGAGCTTTTAAATTTAAACTGTGTATTACAGCATGTTAATCATCATTCATTAAAAAGTTGGTATATTTTATGAAAGCAAGATTGCTCAGTTGGGCAAAAGTACACAACCTACCTTTATCATAAATATTTTAATTATGTAGAAATATTTTATGCATCAAAGCCTTTACTGAAGATATTACTAATAGTATTAGTAATGAATGACCTTGGACAAGCTGTAAACTCAAAGTATTACGCTGGTCCACATTCTTTGTAACCGTCATTTTAAATGAAAAGACTTTATTTTTTCATTGACAAAAAGTAACAACACAGCATTTCATTGATCTAACTAACAAGGACAGGACATTAGCTAGCCAATATGAAAAAAAATATGAAAAAGGAGTAAATTACTTTTTTTATTTCTTTAGCACATTTATTTGAACATTTCCATCGATTGTACAAGCACTGAAAAACTGTCCAATCCCTAGTTCATCAGGCATTTTCTTTCACTATAATAGCCATAAAAACTCCCTTGCTTTTAAAAGAGCGTTTAATAATTTCTAAGAATGAAAGTGATTTAAACTATGCAACATTTATCATTCAACAAGAGCTCAAAATACCACAAGGATCCTCAAGAGTGAAACACAGACAGCAGAAAAGATATGTGTATCAGATACATTAGAATCCAAGCTTTTTTATCTATCCTTTCTTATCTACACTAAGAAGTAGTCTTCAAAATTTCTTTATCACACAGTAAAAAGTCAAAATTCCGGGGTGTGCGTATACGAGAGAATATGGTACCGCTTCAGAAGGTTTCAGCCAATCAGATTTCAGGACTGGAATTATCTGTTTTATAATCGGGAATGTAATATGGAATCATGTATCTAAAGAAATTAATAATGATATAAATTTAAGGATCTAAATATCTAAATCTATGTATCTATATAGCTGGTAGTATTACTGTATTTCACTTTCTTTGTAAACACATTTTAACACCAGAATCGCAGGTGGATTCTGTTTTTTGGTCTGTTATGGTCTGTAGCTCAAGTCCTGCTTAACTAAAAATTAGCCACAAGAAGAGTATTATTGGACCATGTTGTGAGGCTCTGGCGGAACTTCTCTGTAAACTGAAGAGTTATAGAGGAGACATGTTGTGTATCGCCTCTTTTTACACTTGTAAAAAAAACATTCCAATTTTGATGCGACACAGAAGATATTATTAATAATGTTGCGCTTTTGGGCTTGTGGTGTATTGGTCGGTAGTGAAAAGATTTAATCATTTAATCTCTTTACTTTGCACATTGTAATCCGATTAGTATTGAATATTTATATGGACTTTTACCACAAAAGGGAAAGTTTAGTAGCTGAGCATCAAAAGAAGAGGAACATAATGCATCTGAAGGTCATAAACAATGTAAATTAAGGAACATAAACATATTATGTAAACTGTATATTGCTGGTCTTGGTAGTTTAAAGAAAAAATACACACCAGTATTCCATTTCTCCCTAAACATTTTAAGCATCAAAGTCTTACAGGTGGTTATTTCGGAAACGTTTTTACATGCTCCTTCTGACCATATATTACTGTACCTTTATATACTTTGTGAATATGCTCGTTATCGGATTAAACAAAAGCATACTTTTAGAATTTGATTAATAGGGAATATAATATGGATTCGTGTATCTAAATAAACTATTAACGGTATAACTATATTCATGCACTGTTGCACAAACAGCAGTTTGTTGCACAAACTGTTGCACAAAAAGTGCATCAGCATAGATGGGAAAGCCAGAGCCGACCACTTGTGTTTTGAAAACGTGTGACTTTTGAAATTTACCGGGGGTTGAAAATACCTGTGAAACCAGTTTGTTTACAAACAATGTAGTCACAGAGACTCAGACAGTAGCAATAGCAAATAGTAATAGCAAAATAGCAATATTATGGACACTCTATTGACTTTTTATATTTCTAAATATCAAAACAAGTTTGACTCTAAGTCATTTACTAATAACAAATGATAATAATAACAAATAACAAATAGCCAGCAGCCATATCACCCTGCAACTCACAACTGGCAACCCACTGAAGCTAAGCAGGTGTGAGCCTGGTCAGTACCTGGATGGGAGACCTCCTGGGAAAAACTAAGGTTGCTGCTGGAAGAGGTGTTAGTGAGGCCAGCAGGGGGTGCTCACCCTGCAATCTGTGTGGGTCCTAATGCCCCAGTATAGTGACGGGGACACTATACTGTAAACAGGCGCCGTCCTTCGGATGAGACGTAAAACCGAGGTCCTGACTCTCTGTGGTCATTAAAAATCCCAGGGCGCTTCTCGAAAAGAGTAGGGGTGTAACCCCGGTGTCCTGGCCAAATTTCCAATTGGCCCTTACTAATCATGGCCTCCTAATAATCCCCCTCTATGAATTGGCTACATTACTCTGCTCTCCTCCCCACTGATAGCTGATGTGTGGTGAGCGTTCTGGCGCACTATGGCTGCCGTCGCATCATCCAGGTGGATGCTGCACATTGGTGGAGGGGAGTCCCCATTACCTGTAAAGCGCTTTGAGTGGAGTGTCCAGAAAAGCGCTATATAAGTGTAAGCAATTATTATTATTATTAATTAACAACAGATAGTTCCAAATTGCTACTGATATCATTATCATCAATATGTGAAAAAAGTGAATCCTGTTTTTTTATGGTCTGTAGCTCAAATCCTGTTTAACTAAAAATTAGACACAAGAAGAGTATTATTGGACAATGCTGTGAGGCTAAAGAAATCAATAATGATATTAATTCAATGATCTAAATATATTTAATGCATACACGTGACATTAGAGGGTGTCTGCTCACCTGCGCGGTGACGTCATCGTCTTTCACTCTGAATCACTGCAGTAGCAGGAACCTGTACCGTGTAGATCCCTTTAGATCTCTCTTCAGATTTAAAAGGTTATTAATAATATCTTCAGTGTCGCATTAACATTGGAATGTGAGAGAATAGCGATTACGAATATTAAAACTTGTTTTATACTTTCCAACTGAACACTTTTGCTTTTATAAAATATACCACCTTGTTTAATGTGTACGATGCTGTAATACAGTTTAAAATAATTAAAAGTCTAAGCAGTATCAACTTATTCATATAACTATCAAGTGGTATTAAATAAATACAGCTTTTTTAGTATAGATTACACTTTTCTAAGATGTATTTAAAAAAACGGTTACAATCTAATCTTGCCACGTTTGATCCCAAGATCCCATGAAAAATAAATCTTAACGGGGAGAAAGCTATGCTGAAAGTTTATTAAGATACTTAGAAGACAAAGACAACGATTTACATTGCGTTTGTCAGATTGTGAATCAATAATCGCGTTTGCGATTTAAATCAAAATGTGGGTAACGGGGACTTGCAGTGCTTCGGCATAGATGGGAAAGCCAGAGCCGACCACTACACTGCCCTCATGTTTTGAAATCTTGAATGGTTGAAAGTACCTGTGAAACCGGTTTGTTTAAAAACAATGTAGACACAGAGACTCAGACAGTAGCAATAATAACTCTAATAATTAATAACCCTAATTAATTGAATCCCAGGTGTTAGTTCATAAAGCCTGAATTACGTACTATGCCTACATCTGTGAAACACCTGATCATCTATTCTAAAGATTTCAGTGCTTTGTGTATATTCTTATAGCAGTGGGGGCAGGGTGTGTGGGGACAGGTACCGTGGTAAAGTTAGCTTGAAGTTCAAAAACGATTTTGGCATGCCTGTGGCATTTTCACGAAACCTCCTATAGTTGTGAGAACACTTACTTTGTGTATAAAGTACACTGTGAATGTTTTCACAGCCTTCACTTTGTTGTTTTTATGCCATTTTTTTGACCACGCACGTATATTCTTATGTTCATATCTTCCCAAGGGAATCAGTGCAGATTTTAATACTAATTAAAAGACCAGAGGCACATTCCACCCCCTCTACTCTTGTCAGAGTAGAATAGGCTAACCTTCAGTGGATGTTTTGGGTTTTGCTTGTTCGCATATCTCCCCTTTTTGTAAAACTACATGTTTGAAAACTGTTCCAGAGCCACTGTTGTTTCATCAGTGAAAAGCACATCATGAAATGCCTCTCCCTGTTCAATCCATTAGAAAAAAGAAAAGGAGCATAAAGCGTCTGATAGTCATAAACGATATTAATTTAGGAACAGCATCAGAGATATTTTTTTAACTGCACTGCATCAGAGAGAATACCATAGCGCGTTTTTTTTTTACTCCCTAGAGTGATTTTTTTTTTACTCCCTGGCGGAAATGGGCTTCCTTAAGAATCAGTATAGCTTCTGGGAAACACATTTTTCCTGCATTAAAGTTTAACTCGTTCAGAGCGCCTTACATTACAAACCCAAGCGTTTCATTTTGGCTGTGTTTATTTAACAGGCTGTGAAAACAGTAACAATGTACTTTGTACACACAGCAAGTGTTTTTGTAACTCTAGGAGGTTTTGTGAAAAAGCTACAGACGTGCCAAAATCATTCTCGAACTTCAAGCTAACTTTACTCCGGTAAACACCTGATCATCTACTCTAAAGATTTCAGTGCTTTGTGTATATTGTAATCGCAGTGGGGGCAGGGTGTGTGGGGACAGGTTACTGTTTTCACAGCCTTCACTGCTGTTCACAAGCCAATATCATTTAAACCATAGCACCCACAATGCTGCAAGTATTTTACACACTAAGCAGACTAAGCACTAAGCACACTAAACACTAAGCACAGAAGAGTGACACAGCTTCGTTTTTAAGCCATTTTTTTATCATGCTCTAATATTCTTTTGTTCATATCTTCGCAAGGGAAACACAGAAAGCCTTCAAACCAAATGAATTTTAAAGACCACAACTTGTGAAAAGGTTTAGAGCCTCCACATAAAACTATCAGTGAGCTAATTCTCTTTTTTTAAACCTCTGGTTTTTCATTATTACGCACTAACTGGAACCCGGGGGGACCGCTGTGTATGCACATTCAGAGCAAGAAATACTGCTCAATACGTCTTCATGGGAAAAACCCGTATATCATCATAGGAAGCATAACAGCATAGAATAAATATGGGAATCAAGCTTTGTTTGATTTCTGAAACCCTTTCTTTATGTCCTCTTTTCATTCAGGTAAGGGTCAACTATATACACAATACTGCTGACAGCAGGAATATTCCTATACTTTACTCAGCAGTGTCTTAAAAACAGCACCCATTTTGTTTAAACCAATTTTTTTTACACAGAAGAGTGACACAGCTTCGCGTTGTGAATCTGTTTTTCTAAGAAAACATGTTTCCGTGGGGGAAGGTGGAGTGTCTTTGATTGGAAGACTCGCTCTATTCTACTTTAAAAATACCTGTGAAACCGCTTTAATTCGGCACAGCCAGCACTCCCGCAGAGAGAGAGATGAAAACCGCGCAGTGCCAGGCGAATGCACAACATTAATGTAGGGCTTTCAAGCTCACGTGGATTTGCACCCTACACGCTGCGGTACCGCTGTGTACATACAGTACGAACATGTTGTGATATTTAGAAATATAAAAAATGTCAATATAATGCCTATAATATTTGCTATTTTAGTTTTTCAAAGAAATGTTTGTTAAAAGAAAACTGATGGCGACAGCTGGGTTTGAAAACTCAATCACCGGGTTATAAGTCAGTCACTCAACCTATCACGCCACCAAGCGAATCTGTATGATACTCCCTATTAATATAATTCTAAAAGTTAACAAGCGTATTCGCAGAAAAGGTTAAAATGATCAATTTTCACACAGTATATAAATGTACAGTAATATGATCAGAAGGAGCACATAAAAACATTTACGAAATAACCACATGTAAAACTTTTCTTTAAACTACTGTAGCGGCAATGCTTGTGATAAGACAGAATTAAGTGTTGCTGTGCTTTCCCAAATGAGGCCTCATCTCTCCCTTAATCTCTGTGGTGCAGCCACAGAGAAGCTATTCATGCAGGCTGATTTAAAGATGTTTTCTTTTGATAAGGGACAGCTCCCAAATGGGGATGCACTTAGCTAAGCCTGGCTATCATGATCAATGGTCATCCATTGGCGCCTATCTGTCTAGGGAGTGCCAGATGGACATCTGGACTGCATTCCTAAGTGTCAGGAGTAAGTGACTCATATCTCACCTTGATCAACCAATCAGGGACTGGTAGGGCCAAGTAACCCACGTGGGACTCTGATGCCCATGGAACTTTCAGCCAATGAACGAGCTGAAGTTCCTCCAGGTTAAAACAGGCAACACAGAGAAATTCTAAGGAGAATTCCAGGGGTGCGAGACAATTCCAGGGCAGGACAGCCCAGGAGCAGAAAGGCTCCCAAGGGCAGGACATTCTCGCAGGCGCGCCTCCTGACCATCCTGAGACTCAGCCCGGACAACCACGGAACGGCCAGTGTGTCCGAGTGCTAGAACTTTCCTCTGTTCCAAGAGTCTAGAGCGGAGGTTGCCAGAGAGTAACTAGAGGATCCACCAGAGGTTAGCATCAGCAGCAAGCCTCGTGAACAGGTCAGAACTGTGGACAGCTGAATCACTATTCAGAACTAGCGCTTCATCAGGAGCGAACCGGTCCTCTTCCTGACCTGCTGGGACCCACAGTCATCTTTTCTCCTGTGCACAAACTCTTGCTAGTTTCAGCTTAAACTAACTAGCTGGTCTTCAGAGAGCATCAGAAGCGCACCGTCGCAAGCTGCACAGCACAGCCTGGCACGGAGCCAGAGAGCGCGGATTGGACAGCAACAAGCCTGCAGCTGTTTCTTTGTGCCCGCAGGAGATCTGAATCCCCAGAGATTGGATGAGTATTCAACTTCACTGCATTACAGCTTGCGAATTCAATTGTTGTCCCAACCAGTTGATATCAATTTAATTCCTAAGAGTTATGTACTTGTTTTGAAAATCTAATGTAGAAGTTGTAACCAAGTTCAATTACAAAACAGTCTAAATGAATGATATACCGAACGTATGTCCTCTTGATATGTGTAACTCTTTGTGACTGACTGAATATATACCTCTTGTATTCTGATAACCCTCACGATAAGATCTATTAGATTTACATGCATATTCTTTGTATTAATAAATGATCCTCATGTATTAGTACCAGTGTGTGCGTTGTTTGAGTTATATCGCAATGGTTGGATTCTAAAGCCATCAAAAGAATCAATTTTGTGATTTACGGCTACAATTAATAATTGTCCCCGTAAATGCCCAAACCCTACAGAACTGGTGCCTCGTGAGAGCACACTACAATAGCAACAGTGTAATGAATGATACAATAATAATAATACAATACATACAGTACAATCATTACAGTGAGAAGTGCACTAAGAAGAGTTACTCACACAAAGAACAAACCAGAACAGAACAGTACACAATATAAATATCAATATAAATGTAATGCACAAGTCCCTGGCATCTATTGCACAAAAACGGTTGTAAATGGGAAAAAGAAAAATAACAGTTTCAGTTTGCTGTTCAGTCGAGAAACAGGTCACTGTCAGTGTTGCCCCTGCCCAGACACAAAGTGGATACGTTGTACAGTCTTATGGCAGAAGGCAAGAATGACCTCCTGAAGCACTCCCTGTCGCACCGTGGATGGATCAGTCTATTGCTGAACATGCTCTTCATTTCCACAAGCATGTCATAGAGGGGATGGGAGACATTATTCATGATGGCCTCTAGTTTGGACACCATTCTCCTCTCAGCCACTACCTCCAGGGGGTCCAGGCCAGACCCAATGACAGAGCTTGCTGTTCTGATGAGCTTGTTCAGCCTGTTAGAATAAGCTAGAACAATAGCAACATGTAGTATTCACTTAAAACATATCATAGTTAAAAGCAAATAAATCACATAAAAAAACGAAAAAGAGGTCAGTCATTTTCAATGATGCAAAGAATGACTTACCATATGTCCGTGTTCTGTGACTTCATCAGTAAGAGGGATTGGTGGATCAGTGAAAGAATTCTTGTCTCCCACCTGAAAGGCCTGAATTCAATTCCTGGCCAATGCCCATTCCATTTTGATTATAAAAACATATTTTACACACATGTAGTACTTTAGTGTCTTTAAATCCATATGGCATCAGACTGTATTTACTGTATATGCAATATGCCATATTTATATACAGACTCATATCATAGTGCAGTTAATTCATTTTTACTGTTATCTGTGGATATATCTTCGTGTGATTTGCATATGTGGCACATTGTGGATTGTAGTCTTTTTGTTTACATATTTGATTCATGAGGCTGATGTTTTTAAACTACAGTTCCTATTTTTTTAATAACCTTTCATTATTTTGTAAATGTACTCATATCTCTGACATTGCACTCTTTGTAATCAAACTATTGAATGTGCCCTGAATGTGCTACATACTAAGCGGAATGTGAATTTTGATTTTAATTTTTTTAAACTTAACTATTTTAAACTTAAAAAGCATCTTAACAAAATCACCTTGAGATGTCAGACTTCTTCCATTGTGTTGAGACGATCTGTGATTTTTTTCAAATACTTCACTGTATCATTTATATACCTCTTTATTTTTGAGACACAATATTTCAATGTCAATAATTTTGCAGGGAGAACTCACAGATCTTTCAAACCACTAATGTAAAATGTGATTTTTTCACAAATGTTATCTAAATAATATGTGTTACCTAGCTGCATTTTTAGAAAACCATTGCCTTTTCCTTATGTGCAATTACACACAGGCAATAGTATAGCGTTACCATGGCAAACATGTTGAAAGGTTCATATTGCGAGAATTACTGTTACATAAGTACTGAGAGTCAAACAGACCAGTTAAGCAAGTTCTAGTTTTAATAACTAAGCATGTAATGTACTCTATACAAGATCTCCAATGTTCTAATTACACTATAAGGTACAGGTACAAGGCCTGTTATTTCACTTAAGAATTAAGTGTAGTAAGGATTTCTCATCATTGTTGTGTCCCTTAACAAAGCATCCTTGTGTCTATCCCTAAAAGCATAAGAATTTGGCTAAAGAGGCCCCCCTGATAAGATACAGCATAAATCTGTATCAGGCTGTACTGGAAATTTAACGATACATAGCAGAGATGGGCTCTGGCCTGTCTCCAAGCTGGTTAATTCCCAAAGACCACAGGTCAAATGTTACTATCCATCACCCTAAGTGAAGATCCAACAATAAGTGATCTTTAGGCTGGGGTACCAGAACCAAACCTGATAGCATCTAGGCCAGTCACCAACTGCTGGTGTTGGCTCATATAAACATAAGTCATTTATCTCTGGTTAACTCACTGACTTGAAGATCTCTCTCAAAACTAGTCAACTGACTTTTATAAAGAAAGTGTACTACTGTAATAATTTGAGCTACATGAATATAATGATATTGTAATTAATTTACTACTATTCCATATTATATGCCCTATTAATCAAAGTCTAAAAGGTATGTGTTTTATTAATGTGATAACGACTGCAAATATTCATAGGATATTCATAGGAAAGGTTAAAACATTATGGATCAATTGCAACGAACTTCCAGAGTTAGTATGCAGCTGCATACTAAGTTGCAGTTTAGTTAGTACGGTACTTTCTGGAGATCATCTTCAGCTCTGAGTTCAATTGCACCAAAAAAAATGTGGGGAACAAAGTGGGAGTTCAGCTGAACTTGTGCTTAACCCGGTTCTCAGGGCTTGGCATTGTTGTTGTACTAATTAGCACGAACTGCAGGGGACTGTGCATCAGAACATTTCAATTAATCTGATTAGTACGTCAATACATACAGTAGGCCACATTAATATACAATTATTACTTTGTCTGTTTCTTGTTTATATTTAAACTAACTTTCCTGACAAATTAATGTTAGTTTTTAACTTAAGAACTGCAATTAGGCTACAATTTAACGGATGGGGGTGCGTAGTTATTAATGAGATTGCAATTGCAATTGCAATTAGTCACAAAACAAATGAGAACCGCAGCTGCAGATTTGAAACAGAACACAACCGTATTATTGCGGCTTTAATTTCCTTTGTTTAACAAAACACTCCCGACGAACAAGCGAACACATTGCCATTGCTAAATCATTACAAATGACACCAACCAATGACCAGTAAAGATAACAGTTTTAATTTTAACAAAACTGGGAAATTAAACATAAAATTACATAAGCAAAAAGAACTTATTGTTCCTGTGATCTTCTAAATATTTCTAATTTTTTAAGGTATTACATTTCTTTAGCATTTTTGAAAACTTTCATTTTCTCTTTCACTCTCTCCTCCTGTGTCTGTAGGAGCTTACATTTCAAATTATTTTCTTTTTTAGTTAGTTCCAACATCTTCCTTTCAAAGTGGGGAAGAGCTCGCTGGCAAGTCACGTTGGCTGATCATCTCCCTCTGCCTGGTTGTTGGGATCTTCTGCACCGAGGGCATGTTGCTGTGTCATGGCATTGCAGGCCTCAGTTTTCAGCCTATTCCAGAGGGTTGTTAAGGTGGTCCTGCTGGATGGCTGGCTATCTGGGAAGCTAGCATTAAAGCTGCTAGTTACTGACCTCCAGGCATTGGTGCTCATCTGTATTGTTGTGGTGTCCTTTTTAGCATCCTCCACTGTCTCCACAACATTCTTGATAAGCTCAATGAAATAAAGTTTTTGAGCCAAAGTGTAGTTCTGAACTCGAAGAGACACGGTTGCAGTTCTTTCTTATAAAGCGACATGAGGCATTTATAAGCTATACACTAACGATATGTTATAGTCAGGTGTGATCTTACAATTAATATTGTTTGCAAAGCTTTTGCACTATAAGGAAGTTGAAGCGTGAATTAATTATAAAACAATAGTTGGTCATCATGAATGAGTTTTGCATACTGCCTGTGCAGCAATTTTTTTCTGATCAATGCAATATTTTAAAACCATTATTAACGTGCTTCTAAATTACAGATGTAATAAACTAGCTTCTTTACTCAATGATCTTGGTAACAGTCCCGATCTTCTGCTCTCCACAGTCTGCTTACCCAGCAGCCAAAGGCAATGTGTGGGTACACAAATTTCAATCCTCCACAACAGGTGTTCCTACACATCAGTATTCCAGTTTCTTCCTAAACATTTTAAGCATCAAAGTCTTTCATTCTGTTACATACTGTGCTTTTTTTGGAAAAGTTTTTACGTGCTCCTTCTGACTACATTAAGTTTATATACTTCATAAAAAGTTATAGGGTAAATTGCAACAAACTAAAGTAGTTTGTTTATCAACTTTTATAAAGTTATTACACTACATTGACAGAGTCACTTAAAATCTGCTAAGATGCTGAGCTACTACAATATGGTTTTATGTGCTCGAAGAGTATAGTCTGCCCGAATTATATCCAGACGATATCACAATTTGTAAAATCCATTCATTGCATTTAGCGAATGTGAGTTTAAAATGTGGTACAGGATTTCAAAGAATGGTGCCAGAAGACTAATTAAGATTCTGAAGTTTTAATTGCGATCCAAGGAAAGATGAGGACATCCCTTGGATCCGACACTCCAAGTTTTATTAACTCTGCATTTTTTTGCCATTGGATCTTTTTTTCGTTGTGGTGGCTATATTATAAAAGTACACAAGAGCACCGTTTGCCGCACAGTTCACAGAGGCACTGCAGCCATTACATCCCTACATGACTTATGTTGCTATGCCAAACGAAGAGGAGCAATGGGATATCTGCACAGCTTTTTACACTAAAACCGGAATCCCAGGAGTTGTTGGTGCTATTGATTGTACACATATTCCCATTCGCTTTCATAGGCAAAGGAAAGATCCAATTTACATCGACAGACTTGGGTATACTTCGATTAATTGTCAGATGGCATACTCAAATTTTTTACAGCAGTTGTCTGAAATCAAATTTTGAGGAAGGATTGTATGGTGGAGTCCCGTGGGTGACCATGGTTATCCTTTACGACAGTATCTTCTGACACCTGTGCACAATCCTACAATATTACAAAAGCTGCGCTATAACAGGAGTCATAAAAATGCAAGAAGCCACTTTGAACAAGCTTTTGGAATTTGAAAAACAAATATTTGTCTGTCATTTGGTTTGTGTACCAGTCCATGAAGTGCCAGCACCATCATCGTGGCATGTGCAGTCCTACACAACCTTGTGATTGACTGGGATGAGCCACCTCTTCTGTCTCCAAGGCATTCAGAATACTCTGGCTGTTTCAACATGGTCATTATTGAACCACAGCCACAGGCCAGAGAAGGGACAGTGTTCTGAAGAACTATCAGAAATAATCACTTTTAAGAGGCCGAGTTTTTTTCTTGAATGTATGCTTGCATTTGCCTACAGATATTATTCAATGTACCACCCATTTCCTCATTATCCCTGCTTTCCTCCACTACTATGGAGACCCATCACAATAAATTGTTTAACAAATCTATTCAGTTGACTCCCAGAGTTTAAAGAACACATCAAAGGCTTACTCGTCATTTTATATACCTATTTGCTTAAGTTCTGTTCTCTTCACTCCCTAGGAAATCTTAAATTCACGGCTAGTAATAACGATCGACATTTAACGTAATTATTAGTAAATTACACTTTTGTTAATACACATGTATTAATAAACTTCATTTTTAAGAAATTTGGTATGAGTGTTAAGCAATTTATGTAAAATATTGCAATAACTGTCCAAGTGACTGATGCATACATTCAGTACATAGTGACAATATTAATTCTACTACATTCGGGGGCCTACTAATGCGATCCAGCGTTATGCCAAGTACGGTACTAATTTGCTTAAACCATACATATGCAGCCATTCAAAGTGCGCGGTACAGACACGTACCGGAGGTAATTGGCTACGGCGTCGCGCATCGTGACGCAAGATGACGAGGGGTACCGCGGCACGTGGTTGGTTGACCGACAGGGGCACTCGTGGTCCGTTGGTCTGTCGTAGAAAGATTTACAGTAAACGTCTTTACTGTGCCCATTGTAGTATTGAATATTTATATGGAATTTTACCACTGAAGGGAAATCTTAGTAGCTGAGCATAAAAAGAATAGGAGCATATTGTAACGCGTGTGAAGGCCATAAACGATATTAATTTTGGAACATAAACATACAGTTTATGGCTGGTCTCGGTACTTTAAAGAAAACATACACACCAGTATTCCATTTCCCCCTAAACATTTTAAGCATCGAAGTCTTTAACTAACGAGATACAGAGTCAACAAGCATACTTTTAGAATTTGATTAAAAGGGAATATAATATGGAATTGCATATCTAAAGAAATTAATAATGATATAATTATATTCATGTACCGCAACACAAGAATAGTACACGCTGTACAGTGTCTGTTGATAATGTTTCTGTAGTGCTTTTTAAGCACTCTGCATGCGACCTTGCCGGTGGCGCTGTGGGTTAGGTTCCTGACTCCCACGTCACACGGTGTGTGATCGAATCCCACTGGAACCATGACTTTTTTTTAACAAACATTTCTTTGAAAAAATGAAACGTTTCCCTTGGTCACACATGCTAATGCGTTGGTGTAACAGTCCGGGCGTGGCAAGCTTCTAATGTCAACTCGACTCGATTGGAAGACAATGAACATATTCTAGCCCTAAATGAATTAATAGCAAACACGGTTTACATAAAAGACATTTTTCCAAGAAAGTTTATAATAATACAATCTATAGTTGGAATCTGAGCCTAAAAAGAAAAGGCATTTTCAGAGTGCAACCACGCTGTGTTTATGTAGAAAAAGTGATTAGGTTTATGAGCAATCTAATTACTTATTCATTTAAAACGCTATATAAAATAAAGTTTATTATTAATTTGCTGGACAAAGTGGTGAACACTATTATGGATAATACAAAGATAACGATCCTGATCAGTTTAGAAATCTGTGTACACTGTTAGGTTTTTACTTCTTAAACTTTTAAAATACACGTTTCGAATAGAAAGAAATCATCTTCCTGGTACAGTATGTATAGCAAACCAGCACGGCTTTTTTCTCCAATCAGAGGGGTTAGACGCTCGGTTAAAAGCAAGGGAGATTGTCTGTTATAGTGGGCATAAAAACAAGAGTTCGCTGGCATTATATCCTAGAAGACACAGACCGGCGCCAGACCGGGAGAATGCCCGCAGTGTAAAAGAAAATGCCTGGTGAACTAGGGATTGGACAGTTTCCAAGTGCTTAATTTCGATGGAAATGTTCAAATAAATGTGCAAAAGAAATAAACAAAACAATCATTTATTTCTTTATCATATTGGCTAGCTAATGTCCTCTCTTTGCTAGTTAGTGGCTGTGTTTCTGCGTTGGGTAGCAACGGGTGACTGTTCTCAGGCGGAAGATATAAACAGCTTAATTTTCGTGTTTTTTAAATTAAAATTCATTCTATACAGCAATCGCATATTTGGGTACCGTTTCATAAAACTTTCATGCTTAAAATGTTTAGGGAGAAATGGAAGACTGGTGTGTATTTTTTCTTTAAACTACCAAGACAAGCCATACACAGTACAGTTTACGTACATACAGTAATGTTTATGTTCCTAAATTAATATCGTTTATGACCTTCAGATGCCTTATGCTCCTCTTCTTTTTATGCTCAGCTACTAAAATTTCCCTTTAGTGGTAAAATTCCATATAAATATTCAAAACTAAGTGGATTAAAATGTGCACAGTAAAGACATTAAATGATATGATTATTTAAAAATTTAAATAAAGATTTAATAGAATATTTTATTAACAGGCTGTTTCTTGTTCTTCCTAGGATTGTTGACCGGGGTGGGGGACATTTGGAATGTGAGTCCGAGAAAGACAGTCTCACGTTTGTGGACAGTCTGGCCACAAACAAAACATTCCTGTTAGACAAGAGGAATGTAAAAAAAACAATTACTTTTTTACAATGAAAACCTGTGTGTATGTCTCTCTCTGCTGGATGTCTCTCTCTCTCTCTGATGCTTCATATTGCTTGACTAATAATAAAAACTAAGTTATAAATGCAGACGCTTCCTCGGTGCCGCGCCGGGTGTAAATATCTAAATATACATTCGTCCCGGGCAGGGCCGAAGAATGCCCGGCTGGGGTGCGCGGGGAATAGCAGGACAGGAGTGAAAGTGGTCAGGGCGGGGTTTAGGAAGGCCGCCGACCAGTGTGGCTGTCCCACAGTGAAGCGGGCATACAGTCTGGGCAGGTATAGATTACACTTTTCTAAAACGTATTTGAAAAATAAAAATGATTACAATCTAATCCTTCCACGTTTTATCCCAAAATCCCAAGAAAAATAAATCTAAACGGGGAGAAAGCTATGCTGAAAGTTTATTAAGATACTTAGAAGACAAAGATACTGTATCAATTTGTGTTGCATTTGTCTGATTATGATTAAAAAAACACATATAATTAAACACGCGTTTGCGATTTAAATCAAAACGCGATTAAAATCAATATAAATGTTTATATTGTAACGCATACTGTCCAGCCTCCATTTCTCTATAAAAATTTACTCTATTACAAATTTACAATTTGTTGATAATAGAAATGTTAGGTTCTCTAAAGCTTTGTGATAGTTGACCCACCCAGGCAGCAAAAGATCAGCTGCACTGGTAAGATGCGACACCGAAGATATGATTAATAATCTTTTAAATCTGAAGGGAGATCTGAAGGGATCCCCCCACCCACCCACACACACACACACACAATAGAAGCAGGAAGCAGAAGCAGGGACCGTTGTCAGAAGGGAAGAAGGTGACTATTCATTGTTATCAAAAATGACTTAAATTCGATCAAGTTGTGATATTTTGAAATATAATATTGCTATTCTATTTTTTCGAAAAAATGTTTGTTAAAAGGAAAGTCACAGCGCCAGCTGGGCTTGAACACACAACTTATGAGTTGGTAATCAGGCACGTAGACCAGTGGGCTACAAGGGAAGTCGCATGAAGAGAGAGGCGAAACAACCCTACACAGCCCTGTCGCAGTACACAAATATAATTATATCTTATTAATTTTTTTAGATACACGATTCTTTTAATACAGTCTTTGCTGTGCTCTTGGGGATCCTTGTGATATTTTGAGCTCTGGTTGAATGATAAGTGTCGCAGTTTAAATAATTTTCGTAGTTAGAAATTATGAAACGCTCTGTTAAAAGCAAGGGAGTTTTTATGTCCATTGCAGTTTTTTGCAACATGAATATAATTATATCGTTATTAATTTCTTTAGATACCCAATTCCATATTATATTCCCTTTTAATCAAATTCTAAAAGTATGCTTGTTGACTCCGGTATCACGTTAGTTAAAGACTTTGATGCTTAAAATGTTTAGGGAGAAATTTTAATACTGGTGTGTATGTTTTCTTTGAAGTACCGAGACCAGCCATATACTGTATGTTTAAGTTCGAAAAATTAATATCGTTTATGGCCTTCACACGCGTTACAGTATGCTCCATATAAATATTCAATACTTAAACGGGCACAGTTAAGACATTAAATATACATATACATACTGTATACAGTACAGTTTGCATACAGTAATATGTTTATGTTCCTAAATCAGTCTCTTTTATGAGCATGTGAAAGCCATGGTGAATCGATTCTCAAAAATTACTGTACTTTGCATGATTGGAAACAAATGCGTGATTGCGAAATGCTGTGGTGTTACTTTTACGAAGAAGGTCAATGAAAAAAAGAATGTGGACCAGGGCAATACTTTGAGTTTACAGCTTGTCCAAGGTCATTCATTATTAATACTATTAGTAATATCTTCGTTAAAGACTTTGATGGCGACAGCTCAAACATGAGAGGTTGAGCTTTATTAGCTCCACCTTGCGGAAATTCTGGATACTTTTATTTTGCTTGCGGTATTATAGGAGAATTTACGGTAACTAGTGGTATTTACCAGTAACTCGCGGTAGACTGCGTAAAGCGCACCGCAAAATAATGCGGTATCGCCCGCGCATTTTGAATGGCTGCATCTGTATGAAGAGGCGGTTTAAGTTAGTCTGCTAATTTAGTCACCTCTAGAGGGCAGCAGGTGTTACTTTGTGTTCATTGCTTTTCAGAACAGGTTTAGTACGCTACTGCGGACTAAGTATAGCGGCAAAGTTCGTTGCAATTGGTCTTAAGGTGGAGCACAATTTTAAACCGTAGCTGCATACTAAGCATGGGTTGAACTCCTGTTAGTACGATACTTTCATAGTTAGTAGCGTACTACTTTAGCTTGTTGCAATTGACCCAATAACTTTTTATGAAGTATATAAACTTAATATAGTCAGAAGGAGCACGTAAAAACTTTTCCCAAAAAAAAAACAGTATGTAACCAAATGAAATACTTTGATGCTTAAAATGTTTATGAAGACAATGTACTACAAGCATTTTTTTAATTTAAACTATTAATACCAGCCATATACAGTGTAGCGGCAAAGCTTATTAAAAATACAGGAATTAAGTTTGCTGCTCCCTTGTTTTCCTCTTCCCTTCCTCCCTCCCCTTCCTCTCTCCCTCATCTTAGTGTCAACAGTTGAATATCAGTATTCAGGACTAGTGCTACATCAGGAATGAACTGGTCTTCTTCCCGTCTAAAGAGTGTGACTTGCTTGGACCCGCAGTCACTTTCTCAGTTAAAAGAGCTGACTTTCTGTTTCTTGCTGTGAGACGCAACAAATATGTTATTTAAAGTAGTTCATGTGGGTAGCTGCGTCAGCATGCGTAGGCTGCAAAGGAAGAAGTAATAGGTTTATTCCATGGTGAAAAAAAGAAGAGAGAAAACACAACGTTTCGGCCGTGGACCCTTCTTTAGGTGGGAGAGAGAAAAGGCAGTAGGCAAAGGTAATGTAGCGGGAGAACAAAGGCTGGGAGGGAGGAGGAGTGAGAGGCGGGACCCCACGGATTCACACAGCTACAGATGCAGCCATTCAAAACAGGTGGGGTATTTCTTTGAAAAAATAGAATATCAATATTATGGACAATTAATTGACTTTTTATATTTCTAAATATCACAACATGATCAAATTAAAGTCATTTTTAATAACAATGAATAGTCACCTTCTTCCCTTCTGACAACGGTCCCTGCTTCTGCTTCCTGCTTCTATAGTGTGTGTGTGTGGGTGGGGGGGGGGGATCCCTTCAGATCTCCCTTCAGATTTATAAGGTTATTAATCATATCTTTGGTGTTGCATCTTCCCATTGTAGCTGATCTTTTGCTGCCTGGGTAAACTATCACAAAACTTTAGAGAACTTAACATTTCTATTATCAACAAATTGTAAATACAACGTTTACATTGGCATTATTAATTTTTCACTTGAGTGTATGAAGGATTCTCAGCTGTCACTGAGAGTAGACCCCCCCCCTCTTGGGCTGCACAAACGATCTTTTAAATTTTTATTTTTAGAAATGGAGGCTGTACGGTATGCGTTACAATATAAACATTTATATTGATTTAAATCGCGTTTTGATTTAAATCGCAAACGCGTGCTTAATTATATGTATTTTTTGATTCACAGACAAATGCAATATAAATTACAATATAGGGTGTTCAAACTGTTTTTTTTTTACACAGTGACACAGCATCGCGTTGTGAATCTGTTTTTCCGCGTTTACAAAGAAAGTTGAATACAGTGACACTACCTGCTATTTACTGTAGATTTATATGTTTAGATATTTAGACACCGAGAGAGGGAGGAGGTGCGGGGCTCAGTTCTGCTGCCTGGGGCGCTTAATACACCAATTGCGTCTGCATTTATAACTTAGTTTTTAAAATTAGTCAAGCAATAAGAAGCATGTCTTTTTACTTTTAAGTCCCTTAATTATCATTAAGCACAGCTTTCTCACCAATTCGACTACTTTTTGATACCATCCTGCAGGATGATAATAATGTGCATTTATTAATTCTAGAAAAAAAGCCTTTCTTGATTTCTCTAGTTCCTAGTTTCTCTAGTTCCCTTTAAAATAAACTATTATTCCACAATGCAGAGTATTACATGGCCAGTATTTATATATGATATTTGTGATTTAAAGAAATTAACACAAGCAGCTTTTGGAGATTTAAGTGTTGGCTGAGTTATTGCAGGATAAAAGACTAGCAATGTTGGTAAGAAAAAGATAATTTTGGGAAAGTTGAGAATACACTTTTGAGTTGAGGCATACTTTTGATGAAGACGATGAAGTTAACAGACTGTATGTTTACATAGATACTGAAATGAGGATTGTATTTTAGCTAATTTCACCCCAAACACACTAAAAACTCTCTTTGTCTTTCACAGTTCCTTTTTCACAGTTCCGACAATTATGCAGTGAACCAAGCCCTCAAAATGTACTCCTTTTTCATCAACAGAGGATACCCCAGCAGTGTTCTTGACAGGGCCCTTGCCCGAGCCAAAAACACCCCTTAGACCATCAACCCAATCAGGAACTCCTGCCGTAACAACTGCATTCCTTTGGTGCTTCCCTACCACCCTAACACACTTCCTATCCCCAGGACTATTAACGACAACTTTTCCATCCTACAGGATGATCCCTCCGTTGGGGCCCTCTTTTCTGACCGCCCCATCATCTCATATCGCCGAGCACCTAATTTGCGCAACCTTCTTGTCCACAGCTCCCTTGACCGCCCTCAGCAACCATCCACACCAGGCACTTTCCCTTGCAACAGAGCTCGCTGTTTCACCTGCAAGTATACATCCAACACCACACTCATTCAGGGCCCCCCAGAGGGGAACTTGTACCTTCAGCAACCTTATTTACTGTATCTCTTGCAGTAAATGCCCAGCCATCTACATTGGAGAAACAGGAAGGAGACTCGGAGACCGCTTCAGAGAACATGTCAGGGCTGTGAAGATTTAAGATCTCTCCAAGCCCATTGTTTCTCATTTCACCTCTGACGGCCACGAACACTCTAATCTCTCCGTCTGTGTTCTCAAAGACAGTTTTCCAAACTCATACATCAGAAAGACTACCGAAACCAAACTTATCCTGCAGCTAGGATCACACATTACCCCTTCTCTTAACGACAGACTGCTCTTCATTTAAATTTTCTCCATTCATTGGAAGTTTCATTTCACACCTCTCGACACCTATTCTGACTTCACAGCTCTTGATTGGCCTCTCTTTCTGTCCCCTGCTCCTGCCTCTCACTCCTCCTCCCTCCCAGCCTATGTTCTCCTGCTACATTACCTTTGCCTACTGCCTTGACTCTCTCACACCTGAAGAAGGCTCCATGGCCGAAATGTTGTGTTTTCTCTTTTCTTTTTTTCAGCATGGAATAAACCTATTACTTGTTCCTATGTTATATAAAGATATTAAAATATTAAACGTAATAAATATACATAAGACAAATGCTGGTTGAAATTCAAATTAAATCTAAATTGTAATCCATTTATTGAAACAGACTTTACAATGCAATTGCACATCATTCATGTATGTCTTACAACTGTATTAAATAGGTACTTTTTGGTCAAGTCTTGTCCTCACCAGCTACTGGCATGGTACAGTAATAATAACCTTACCTACATGACAAAGAAAAAAGTGTTACTTACATTCCATCAACTGGTCTCTTAGAAAATTGTGTTCAGCGATCAGTTCTTTGTTCTTTTCTTCTTGCCACTGCAGTTTTAAGCTTTAGACATTCCAGTTGTAGCTTGTACGGTATCTTTCAACTGCCAATAGTGTCGTAGGAGAATCACAACCCTCTCCCCATAAATAAATTAGAGAAAGTGATTAAGTGAGCATGTTTTCTGAATGAGCAACACCAAAATTAATGAAGTGCATACTGCATAGATGCCACATAAGTATGCTGTTGCCCACCCTATCAATGGTACAGCAACATGCTTTTAGCTACACCATACAGTATAATTTACTTTGTAAGTTATCGTGTTTTTAATCTCATTGTTGGGGGGAGGGTGGAGGGCATGCAATGCAGTAATGGGGGAAATTCCAATATCATGCATAGGGCAGAGTGAAACCAATGAGATTTGGGGAGAAAATAAAATGTATTTCCAATACACTTAAAACACATTCTCATCCTAGTTAAATAATCTGCTTTCTTGAATTAAACAGTTGTAAGGAGTGATTCTCAGGGTCTAGTGTGTCACTACAACAATTGTCATTACAAGTCCCAAATAGTATTGGGCTATATCTCTAACAATGCTTTATACCTTCACATACAGTGCCTTGCGAAAGTATTCGGCCCCCTTGAACTTTTCAACCTTTTGCCACATTTCAGGCTTCAAACATAAAGATATAATTTTTTTATTTTATGTGAAGAATCACCAACAAGTGGGACACAATTGTGAAGTGGAACGAAATCTATTGGATTTTTGAAACTTTTTTAACTAATAAAAAAATGAAAAGTGGGGCGTGCAAAATTATTCGGCCCCCTTGCGTTAATACTTTGTAGAGCCACCTTTTGCTGCGATTACAGCTGCAAGTCGCTTGGGGTATGTCTCTATCAGTTTTGCACATCGAGAGACTGAAATTCTTGCCCATTCTTCCTTGCAAAACAGCTCGAGCTCAGTGAGGTTGGATGGAGAGCGTTTGTGAACAGCAGTTTTCAGCTCTTTCCACAGATTCTCGATTGGATTCAGGTCTGGACTTTGACTTGGCCATTCAAACACCTGGATACGTTTATTTGTGAACCATTCCTTTGTAGATTTTGCTGTATGTTTGGGATCATTGTCTTGTTGGAAGATAAATCTCCGTCCCAGTTTCAGGTCTTTTGCAGACTCCAACAGGTTTTCATCCAGAATGGTCCTGTATTTGGCTGCATCCATCTTCCCCTCAATTTTAACCATCTTCCCTGTCCCTGCTGAAGAAAAGCAGGCCCAAACCATGATGCTGCCACCACCATGTTTGACAGTGGGGATGGTGTGTTGAGGGTGATGAGCTGTGTTGCTTTTACGCCAAACATATCGTTTTGCATTGTGGCCAAAAAGTTCGATTTTGGTTTCATCTGACCAGAGCACCTTCTTCCACATGTTTGGGGTGTCTCCCAGGTGGCTTGTGGCAAACTTTAGACGAGACTTTTTATGGATATCTTTGAGAAATGGCTTTCTTCTTGCCACTCTTCCATAAAGGCCAGATTTGTGCAGTGTAAGACTGATTGTTGTCCTATGGACAGACTCTCCCACCTCAGCTGTAGTTCTCTGCAGTTCATCCAGAGTGATCATGGGCCTCTTGGCTGCATCTCTGATCAGTCTTCTCCTTGTCTGAGCTGAAAGTTTAGAGGGACGGCCAGGTCTTGGTAGATTTGCAGTGGTCTGATACTCCTTCCATTTCAAGATGATCGCTTGCACAGTGCTCCTTGGGATGTTTGAAGCTTGGGAAATCTTTTTGTATCCAAATCCGGCTTTAAACTTCTCCACAACAGTATTACGGACCTGCCTGGTGTGTTCCTTGGTCTTCATGATGCTCTCTGCGCTTTCAACAGAACCTTGAGACTATCACAGAGCAGGTGCATTTATACAGAGACTTGATTACACACAGGTGGATTCTATTTATCACCATCAGTCATTTAGGATAACATTGGATCATTCAGAGATCCTCGCTGAACTTCTGGAGTGAGTTTGCTGCACTGAAAGTAAAGGGGCCGAATAATTTTGCACGCCCCACTTTTCATTTTTTTATTAGTTAAAAAAGTTTCAAAAATCCAATAGATTTCGTTCCACTTCACAATTGTGTCCCACTTGTTGGTGATTCTTCACATAAAATAAAAAATTTATATCTTTATGTTTGAAGCCTGAAATGTGGCAAAAGGTTGAAAAGTTCAAGGGGGCCGAATACTTTCGCAAGGCACTGTACATCCAAAAATGATTTTACTTACTGCCTGCTGAACAGAGAGTTGCCTGTAGTATATTTTCCATCCCCCTTTCTGTCCAACTCATGCTTGCAGGGATTTGATCTAGTTTTTTTCTTCTGCCGCGCCTCCATTTTCAGAGCCACGTTCTTGAACCTTGACCTTTACCCAGGCTATGAGCAATGTAATTCCCCCAATGCATGTGAATAGCAGTTCCTTTTGGCAGTTAGTTAAACAGTCATTAAGATTTCATGTGTGATAATTAGATCTTTGTTTAAATTATTATCTATATAATCTATATTAATGAAAATTACTGGTGTCTTTTAATCGTAATATGGATGGGGAGCGATATTTTACCAGTTATGCAGTTGTACGCAGGACTTATTATTGTGGGAATTTCGTACATGTTCTTTGATAAATAGACCACGTGAAGATTAGGACCACGAAAGGTCCGATTTTGGAATTGTGCAACAGAGAGGATTTGAACAGAGACACCCAGTTGCCCAGCCTATCCGGGTAAGGTTATAAATTTATATTGCTTATTTATATTTTTCAAAAATGTATTATACAAAAACTTATGAAAAAACATGGCTTTTTTTAGTCGATGTATAATAGTATACTACAGGTTTCTACTGTAACACTTGGATTAAAATTAAATTATATTCCATCCTCTGTCAATAAAGATGTGGCATTTGATGGTTTTTCACCCTGAAAAAGCTATTAACTTTAACTATAATTGATAAATCAATAACATAAGCACTAATATACGTGTAAGAAAATGAGTGAAAAAAACATGTTTTTCATCCTCTTGCATACATCTTCTTATTCTATTGGTATGCACAAGAAATTGCCAAGTAAACGAAAATAAAACACTTCACAATGTTATTAAATTTGTTTTAGATACTTTCTTTGTGTTTTTAAATTGCTGATGTTTTATTCATGGTTTCTCGATATTTTTTCTAGGCAATATGACATCTTACACATTAAATTACTTAAAAAGATAAGTGGCAGCCCAACAAAGAATAAGACTTTGAATTTCATACAGTGGCTTCAATGAAGACATATTTTAAAAAGCAAAATGAAGGGTCAGCTTTTCCCATATTATATGTATTTGAAGGACAGGAGGATGAAAACTGATGTATATGCCTGGTAAGTGCAGTAGTGCCAAAGTCGAGTTTTGACTTTGTTATATTAATTTAACAAAAAATTGAAAAATTATGTATTGTTTTATGTATTTTAATGTTTTCTGTAGGGTTCACAAAATCAAAACTCTTACTGTTTCAGTGGATGAAATTTTTACACAGGTAAGTTTCACAGAAACTGGTGAAATGATCACAGCATATGGTGTCTTTTATCCATTCAATTTTATGTATTTTGCCATCCTACTAAAAGTCACATGCATGAATCAAGAGGAAGGACAATTAAAGTGTTAAATATTTGGCAATTAAATCTCAAACAAATTCCCTAAAATTAAAGAGAGAACAGCTTAAATCAACGAATATATATTTTTTGAACCTTTAGTTACTAAACATTTCCTCACTGACTCACGAGCAGTGTCTCCTTGTCAAAAATGACCAAGAAGGTCTGGGGTGTCTGTGTGAAATCTATCCGGAGGCACCGCACAGGTACCTGGGTGGCAGAAGGGAATTTGTAGTAATTGATGAGAGCGATTTCAGACACAAAAGAAAGGTACATTCTGTTTGTAATATTTATGGCATTCCATAATTGTTTTTTTAAGATTTTATAAAGCTTTCTCTTTGTATTCTGATGATAGGAAAATATATTTTCAGACAACTGGAACACTATTAAAAAAAACTATAAACATATAAATACAACATATTTTCTTGAGAGCACATTTTGCAATAATACAAAAACCTTACACTTCACTAGAAAACTCTGATACCCCTCATTATTCATTATGTTTGACCACAAACTAGCATAATCACAGATAAATGGCGAACATACAAGGAAGTACTAGACAGTCTTGGTTACAACCATTTTACTGTCAGTCACAGAAGAATTTTTGTGAATCCTTGCACAGGTGCTCACACACAACATATTGAGAGAGCATGGTACAGATGCACCCATTCAAAACGGGTTATACCGCAGTAAAACGTGGTGGACATGTTGCGGTATAACACGGGTTACCATATAATACCGCATTAAACCGCAAGTAAGATATCCAGAATTACCGCCAGGTGGAGCTAATAAAGCTTAACCTCTCATGTACAGCGTTTGAGCTGTTGCCATCAAAGTCTTTACCAAAGATATTACTAATAGTATTAATAATGAATGACCTTGGACAAGCTATAAACTGAAAGTATTACCCTGGTCCACATTCTTTGTAACCGTCTTTGTAAATGAAAATACTTTATTTTTTTCATCGACAAAAAGTAACACCACAGTATTTCGTTGATCCAATCACGCATTTGTTTCCAATCATACAAAGTCATTCTTGAGAACCTCCGATTAACCATGCCTTTCACATGCTCATAAAAGATATTAATTTAGAAACATAAACATATTACTGTATGTAAACTGTACTGTATATGGCTGGTCTTGGTATTTTAAAGAAAAAATACACACAAGTATTCCATTTCTCCTTCAAAGTCAAAGTCTTAAATGTGGTTATTTCGGAAACATTTTTATGTGCTCCTTGCTCCTTCTGATCATGTTACTGTGCGTTTATACAGTATACAGTACTTTGTGAGAAAAGTGATAGTTTTAAGCTTTTCTCCGAATACGCTCGATACCGGAGTAAACAAGCATACTTTTAGGATTTGATTAATAGGGAATATAATATGGAATCGCGTATCTAAAGAAACTAAAAAAGATATAATTATATTCATGTACTGTAACAAACTGTAGTATATACACATATCTATTGATATGTGTACAGCTGTTTCAGGAAATTATGTGACTGTGTTTGTGGTGTGATGGTTTAAATGACTGACTTATAAGCGAGAGGTTGGCTGTTCAAATCCAGCTATCCCCATTAGTTTTCTTTAACAAACATTTCTTTGAAAAACTAAAATAGCAATATTATGGACAATTAATTGACTTTTTAATATTTAAGATATCACACCATGTTTGAATCTTAAAAAAAAGTCAATTTAGTGTCCATAATATTGCTATTTTGCTATTGCTAATTGCTATTGCTACTGTCTGAGTCTCTGTGTCTACATTGTTTGTAAACAAACCGGTTTCACAGGTATTTTCAACCCCAGTAAATTTCAAAAGTCACAAGATTTCGAAACATGAGGGCGGCACAAACGTGTGTTTAATTAAATGTCCTTATTGATTCACAATCTGACAAACGCAACGTAAATCATTGTCTTTGTCTTCTAAGTATCTTAATAAACTTTCAGTATAGCTTTCTCCCTGTTTAGATTTATTTTTCTTGGGATCTTGGGATCAAACGTGGAAAGATTAGATTTTAACTGTTTTTTTAAATACATTTTAGAAATTTGTCATCTATACTAAAAAGCTGTATTTATTTAATATCACTTAATAGTTATATTAATAGAGATAAGAATTCAAGTTGATACTGTTTAGACTTTTAATTATTTTAAACTGTATTACAGCATCGTACACATGCTTAAAAGAGAAGAGATAAAACGCAACATTTTCATCTGTGAAGTCTTCTTCAGGTGTTGCTCAAAATGAAATGCTAAAATGTAATGAAGACTCTGAATGGGTTCAACTATGATTTGGGCTTGATTGAGGTCACTGCCTTTCATCTGAAATCCTGCTTGAATCCCGCTAAACTAAAAATTAGACACAAGAAGAGAAGAGGCTCTGGTGAAATTTCTCTGTGAACTGAAGAGTTAAAGTGTAAAGTGTCTCCTCCTTGTAACAGGAAGAGACGTGGTGCTTTAAACAAATGAGTGTGGCATTACTTTTTGTCAATGAAAAAGTGTGTGTTTTTTTTTAATCCCTGGCGGAAACGGGCTTCCATAAGAATCAGTATACTGTAGCTTCTGGAAAATACATTTTTCCTGCATTAAAATTTAACCCGTCCAGAGCACCCTACATTACAAACTCCAAGCCTTTCATTTTGAGCTGAAGACCCTCACACATGTAGAAGGATTCACAGCCAAAACGTTGCAGTATTGTATTGCAGTAAATGTTTATATCATTATATCTAATTTTGTATTTATTTTTTAAAAAAATAAAAAAATTGTTTGTTCAGCCTAAGAGGGGGGGTCTGCTCTCATTGACAGCTGACACCCCTCCATACGCTCAAGTGAAAACTTAATAACACCAATGTAAACGTCGTATTTACAATTTGTTGATAATAAAAATGTTAAGTTCTCTAAAGCTTTCTCAGTCAAGTATGATAATTTACCTAGGGAGCTGTGTAAGCATGCGTAGGCATCAAAAGATCAGATAAACTGGGAAGATGCGACACTGAAGATATTATTAATAACCTTTTAAATATGAAGGGAGATCTAAAGGGATTAACACGATAGAGGTTCGTGCTACTGGAGCGATTCAGAATTCATTAAATTCTTAATTGAATAAAGATTGTCCCTCAGCAGTGATTGGGATTCAAAACCAGGTGTTTTCTGGTGATGGCTCAAACGCTGTACATGAGAGGTTAAGCTTTATTAGCTCCACCTGCCAGTTTTACAAGGTGATTCCGGAAACTATTAAAATAATCTAATTTGCATATGGTAAAATGCAGTGTGACGCGAAATGAAGTGTTTTGACGCATTTTGATGTGACACACCCACCGCGTTGTACCGCAGCGTACCCCGCTCATTTTGAATGGCTGCATTTGTATCAACCCAATGTGGGGTTAGTAAATAGGAAGGTTGTTCATAAGGCTCAGTCTGAATGTGGCTGATGGTTATAAGTGGCAGAATACTGTAAAAGCCCATTCATAAAATAACATAATGCAATTCTACCACTGTCCTGGATGAAAGGAGTCAACAGCCTGGAACTGCATACACACTCTCTTCAACACATCTACATTTACCAAAAATATCTAGTATACCTTCAATTGTGATCTTGTAGTTGAGTAAGCTATGGATCTCTTCAAAAGGTGTTCTATAAAGCACTTAGGTGTGCCAGAGACAGCTTGTGTTGCTCTTCTACAGAGCATAGAATTCATGTTCACCAAAACAAAAATTGACATCTGTTAATGTGTTGAAAATCACAGTTAATAAAGGCCTGAGAAAGCCTTTGTTAATCCTTAATTAATACTTCATTTTCAGTAAACTTTGAATCCTTGTTAGTTCATTATTAATAGAGCATTTATAAACCCTTAATATCACAACCTTATTGTAAAGAGCTACCATAATGGTTTATTATTATTATTTTTCTCTGTTTCAATATTTTTTTTCCTTTCCTACTTCCATAACCATTACCGCTGCACATTGCAAATCGCTATACAAATAGATTTTCACAGTTTCTACTGCTGACTACTCACTCCTGGAATTGTTAAACTGAGGACGTCTTCCACCTGCTGCTGCCCTGATTCAGGATTTTGTTATATCATTCCTGATTCCAACAAAATGTTTCTAAGATACTCATCACTGCAACTATTGCAACTGAGAGTGTTTTTGTAATATTGGGATCCTGCGACCAATCAACACAGCTCAGGATGCCATTTCTTTCCTTCATCCACTTCTGGAGTCACTATCCCTGCTTTTTGGTAAAAATCTGCTAGACCCTCCCGCATTGGCATCAACCTAAAAAATTTGCTCACTACGCTTCCCCCTGGATCCCCAATATTGGCCAAAGCTGCATTACTAAACACCTGCTCAGTGAATAATAAGGTTTTTCTCTTAAGTAACTTTCACAGAAAAAAAAATGACTTTCTGTACTTAATTGACATCTGGCATGGACAAAACAATGAACTCCTGTTGAACAAATTAGTCCCTCTGGGATATGGTTTGTTTGATCTTCTTTGTCTTACAGGCAGAGATGGGGGCATTATTGTTATTTATATTACTGTGTATGTCCTGTTACCATACCTCTGCTCCCTTCTTTTGAGTGTCTGGTTTTAAATGTCTCTGTTCCCCAGTCTACTGTCATTGCTGTTGTCTATAGCCCAATGTAGGCCTTTTAGGTGCGTTTTCCGATTTGCTTTTATGTCTCAGCTTTAAGAGAATCCTAATTTTTGGCAACTTTAATATACATATTGACTTATGGTCTTCCAATTTAACTAAGGATTTTTTAACTCTGTTGGGATGCTTTGATCTAAATGAATTTGTTCTTAGTCCAGCACATAACAAAGGACACACCCTTGATTTAATTTTTGCGAATGACTCTGTTTCTCACTTCTCTTCCCTTGAGCTAGGCCTCTCTGACCACTTAGGTATTCTCTTCAATCTAGAATTACCTGTTTCTAATGCTTCCCCCTCATGGTCTGCATGTTTTCACAACTGACGATTAGCTGATCAGCCTAAATTCAATAATTCTGTTCTATTCTCCTTATTTTTTTTCTCTACATCTGAGCCTTCAGAGGACAAAATACATATGGTCTTGATAGCTCTCTCTTATCTACCTTTGACACCTTAGCTCCTTTAAAAACTCAAACCATTTATTTTTCTTGCTCTGTTGCCTGGCACACTGTCCATCTGCATTCAATGAATGCAGTCTCTGGAAAACTTGAATGTAGGCTTGGAAAGATTATTTGTCTGAATTAAAGGATATGATAGAGTCTGCTAGATACAGCTACTTGTCCCACATCATTAAAGATAACCATAACAACCTTAGACACCTTTTCGTTACTATCTACAGAATGCTAAAACCAAACTGCCCCACCACATTACCTTACCACAACTTTGCAACACATTTTTTTAATTTCTTTAGTTCCAACATCCAGCATCACATTCTTTCCATAATACATATTCCCTCCTCACCTCCTTCCTGCTTTCCTAGCTTTACTGATTCCCTTCTCTATCCCTCTGTAAAGTGGTTTCGTATATGATGGTTTTTGCACCTGTCTATTAGATCCCATTTCCAAAACTTTACTTCAGTCCTGTTTAACTACTCCTTGCCACGCTGTCCTCAATATAATAAATGAATCATTGAGTACTGGTAACTTACAAATGGCCTTCTAAAGTGCTTCTATTACCCCTGTGCCAAAAACACAAACAAGGCTGTGGACAATCTAAACAATTTTCGCCCCATTTCCAACTTACCTTTTCTTGCATAAATTTTAGAATGTGCACTTACAATTCAGTTAATTATCATCTCATTTCAAATAACTATTTGTTATTTGACAAATTTGTCTATTTGTCCTGGTCAAAATCACTAACAATCTTCTAATAGCTTCTGATTCTGGTTACCTTTCTATCCATGTTGTTACGTCCAGTGTGTGTTCTGTGTTTGTTTTTTCTGTTATGTCCACACTGCTGACCCTTGATTGTTCTCCCTTACCCATTGGCCAACCATCACACCACTGTTTCAATATGATGTCATCATCAATCAGCCCTCAGCCAATCAGAACTCATTTTATTCACTATATAACATGGAGGCTTTCAGGAAGAAAAGGCATTTCGTTTGACTTCGGTCCCGTTCGGTTTTGGTTTTCGCTTCGCTTCGCTTCGCTTCGCTTCTTGTTATTGCTTCGGCTTCGGCTTCGTTTGTTGGTTTGTTTTGCTTTGTGTGTGTTTATTTTCGTATAGCTTCGGCTTTGTTGTTTTGCTGGTTTATGTTAGTTTCTTTGTACTTTCATTTGTTTGTGTGTTCATCCTTGTTTTGTCATTACCTTGCCCAAGTGTTACATGTTCAACTTATGTGTTCTTTTGTACCCTGCTCCTGTTGATTACTCTTGTTCCCTTATTTGTATTCCTGGTTCACTTGTGTTTTTGTGTGAACTTTTGTATATAAGGTTAGTTTAGGTTGTTGGGTACACTTACACACTTAGTTGATTTTGTATTAGTACACTAGTGTAATGTAGTGGCTCTCTGAAGGCACCAGTTCTGTAGGGTTTGGGCATTTACTGAGACAATTATTAATTGTAGCAGTAAATCACAAAGTTGATTCTTTTGATGGCTTTAGAATCCAACCATGCGACATAACTCAAACAACGCACACACACAGGTACTAATACACGAGGATACATTTATTAATACATAGAATATGCATGTAAACCTAACAGATCTTATCGAGAGGGTTATCAGAATACAAAAGGTATATTCAGTCAGTTACAAAGAGTTACATATATCAAGAGGACATACGTTCAGTATATCATTCATTAAGACCGTTTCGTAAATGCACTTGGTTATAACTTCTACATCAGATAATCAAAACAAGTACATAACTCTTAGGAATTAAATTGATATCAACTGGTTGGGATAACAATTGAATTCTCGAGCTGTAATGCATTGAAGTTGAATACTCATCCAATCTCTGGGGATTCAGATCACCTGCGGGCACAAAGAAACAGTTGCAGGCTGTTGCTGTCCAATCCGCGCTCTCTGGCTCGGTGCCAGGCTGTGCTGTGCGGCTTGCGACGGTGCGCTGCTGAAGCTCACTGACCGGCTAGTTAGTGTTGGCTTTAAGTAGCAAAGTTTGTGCACAGGAGAAAAGATGACTGTGGGTCCCAGCAAGTCAGGAAGAGGACCGGTTCGTTCCTGATGAAGAGCTAGTTCTGAATAGTGATTCAGCTGTCCACAGTTCCGACCTGTTCACGAGGCCTGCTGCTGGTGCTAACCTCGGGTGGAGCTGTCCTTATCAAAGGAACCTTAAATCAGCCTGCATGAATAGTTTCTCTGTGGCTGCACCACAGAGATGAACAGAGAGATGAGGCCTAATTTGGGAAAGCTCAGAAACACTTAATTCTGCCTTATTAATAAGCCTCGCCGCTACACTAGTTTAGTACGGCTGAGTGCCATTTGTCTTGTATGGTTTTGGGTAGTCACTGCAGGTTAGCTAGGGTGTTGAAGACGCCGAAGACCGTTTCGGGTTTTCTTTTGTAGTCAGATTAGCTTTCCCTCACTGTCCTAGCCAGCTCCATTTTGTTTGTTATTTTCTTTTCTTTGGCACCACTCTAGTTCCTTACCCTTATCACACTTCCTAGTCCCTCACCAAAACCCACCTGCTTCCAAAAGAATTACCCTAAATGTTACACCCCTTTTCCCCTAGACACTTGGGGTCGTAACACATGTTCTTCTTGATCGCAGGTCTATGTTTGATACTGTTAACCATGATAACTTACTTTCTAATCTTGAGACTGTGTTTGGAGTTTCGTACACCGCTTTTGGTTCAAGCTAGACCTCACTCATTGCTGTCACTTTGTCTCTCTTGGAGTATTTAGGTCTGCAATTGGACTCGTTGACTGCTGTTCCTCAGGGCTCGATACTGGATCCCCTACTTTTCAGAATTTAAATGTTTCCATTTGGTCAGGTTTTAAGAAGGCAAATTATTTATTATTTATTTTTCCAGTAGTGTCAGGGTGAAGCTCAACAGCATTTTAAAAAATGTCAGTCTCTTGAAAATGTAATTAACACCCTTCCAAGCATTCCAACGTTCTTGTAAGGAATGTGGGATGTCAAGTTCATGTACTGTATTTTAATACTTAAGCTGGAATTATAAAGACAAATGAATGTAAAAGTTGGCAATAATACTATAATCAACAGTTACCAATTAATAAATTAACATCAGTGGTAATATCAATATGGATGATTGGAGTACAGATGCAGCCATTCAAAATGCACGGGCGATACCGCATTATTTTGCGGTGCGCTTTATGCGGTCTACCGTGAGTTACCGCAATTAAAATCTTATAATACCGCAATTAAAATAATAGTATCCGGAATTTACGCAAGGTGGAGCTAATAAAGCTCAACCTCTCATGTTTGAGTTGTCGCCATCAAAGTCTTTAATGAAGATATTACTAATAGTATTAATAATGAATGACCTTGGACAAGCTGTAAACTCAAAGTATTGCCCTGGTCCACATTCTTTTTTTCATTGACCGTCTTTGTAAAAGTAACACCACAGCATTTCGCAATCATGCATTTGTTTCCAGTCATGCAAAGTACAGTAATTTTTGAGAATCGATTCACCATGCCTTTCACATGCTCATAAAAGAGATTGATTTAGGAACATAAACATATTAACGTATGCAAACTGTACTGTATACAGTATGTATATGTATATTTAATGTCTTAACTGTGCCGGTTTGAGTATTGGATATTTATATGGAATTTTACAACTGAAGGGAAATCTTAGTACCTGAGCATAAAAAGAATAAGAGCATACTGTAACGCATGTGAAGGCCATAAATTATATTAATTTTGGAACTTAAACATACAGTATATGGCTGGTCTCGGTACTTTAAAGAAAATGTACACACCAGTATTCCATTTCTCCCTAAACATTTTAAGCATCGAAGTCTTTAACTAACGTGATACTGGAGTCAACAAGCATACTTTTAGAATTTGATTAAAAGGGAATATAATATGGAATCGCGTATCTAAAGAAATTATTAACGATATAATTATATTCATGTACCGCAACACAGGAATAGTACATGCTGTACATTGTCTGTTGCAACGTAAATTGCAAAAATGTACTTGGAATCTGTCCAAGCCATACTTTGTCAGACATTTTCCTTTACTGCAACGGACATAAAAACTCCCTTGCTTTTAACAGAGCGTTTCATAATTTC